>NW_021850084.1:208850-213817 GCF_003651465.1 Formica exsecta
TATATATATATATATATTATACATATTATATTATATGTATAATCACAATATGTGGTTGCAATGATATAACAACTACAGCAATGCATTTCCCGCAATAATTTTCAGGATGTCTTCTGATAAAAATTCTGTAGGAATTATTTTTTAATAGCAGATTTTGTAAATTAGTTTAGTTAATTTCTTCTCAATTAAAATGCGACTTTATAATTTATTTTCATATAATCGAGGTTTAAGAGAAAGTATATTATTGATTTCTTCCGGAATTTAATTCACAAGTTTTTTTTTTTAAATCGTATATTACACGAAAACTATTATTTACGCATATAAAAAATTTATTCCGCGAATAAAATCAATCAGTCAATAAAATTAATACGAGTATCAAAGCAGGACATTTCGTATGCATTACTGAGTGGTGTAGTCGATAGTCTAATAACTATAAAATAATTATAATATACTTTTTTATCACAGTAATATAAGTCACTTGCTGATATAATGTACGCTTACTCATTTGAGATTAATATACAATATAATCGCATAATATATCTTTAAAATTTTAATTCAAACTCGTCAACTTCGCGTGATTGCCTTTATCGCAACATATCTGACAATTATCGATAATAAAAAAATGTGAATAGTGTATATACTTTCTATAAATATTAATACTTTAACGTGAATATTAATACTTTATAATACATATATTAGTTGCGACGAAAAAACCATCTATTACTTACTACTTCCCACTTCTAACTCATTTATTATATTATATTATATTATATTATATTATATTATTTTTCTAACTCATTTATATTGTTTTGTTCCTATAAATATTCTTTACGATTATATTTATAATCCGCTATTACTATTTACATGGATACATATGTCACGAAGAACGCGCATGAATCATAGAACTCAAAAGGCAAGCGACAAAAAGTAACAATGTCACACTTGAATTCGACGCCGAAGAAGTCATCTGTAATTTCAGAAGTTGCTCAAAATACGCCATATATCTCAAGAGATGCTCTATTGCATCCATGACACGGTTGTTTTCCTTGGATTCCTTCCCAGCGATTGTCGTTGAAATTGTAGTGGTCTCTGAGTTATCTTCGTTCTGATCGTCCATCTGTTTCCAATCACCGCATTTAGGAAAATTACGAGGCACCGGCGGCATCTCCTCGTCTTCGCCCACCTTAAAGATCAGGGCCATTCCTATCTCCGCGTGAAATTCAATGTGACAGTGAAACAGCCAATATCCTGAAAACATACACAATCAATTGATAATGCATCTCTTTATCAATCAATCTCAAAATAAGTATTGTATTTTATTATTATATTTTATCAAAGAAATTTACAAGCTTAAATTTTCTTTTCTCATTGAACTAGATATACTAGTTCCAAATGCTAAAGTTAAGTAAAATAGAGCCTAAATTGTAATAAAGCAAAATCAGGTTACATAAGCAACTGTGTAATTTCATCTATTAACATTTATTTTTTGTTCACATGTGAAAGAGTTTCTTACGCTTAAGATTTCTTAGTCTTGATTTTTTCCTTTCTTAAAACGCCATTTATCATTCGATGCGATATTTTTAGAGCAAACACTTCGATTATTTACAGTCAAACATTAATGCTTTGGTTTTTTTCTGGTAATATGCATGCCACGTAATCTTACCTGGATTATTGGCGTGAAATCGCACGATGGTGTAACCACCGTCTGGCACGGTCACCGTGTCCTTCAAAGGTGCTCGTGTGAGTGTCCTGTTTATCAAACCTTGCCTGTCTAATTCCTTTACTTCGGCGGCCGTGATGTTACTTCCTATCTTCTCCATCGCCACAACGCGGAACTGATAACCGTGAAGGTGAAACGGATGATTCGCGTCGTACGGAACACCTGAACAAAAATCGTTATTTATGGTTAAATTTAAAGAGACAAAGCTTATAGAGAACAAAAAAATACTTATGAAAGGAGATGCTCGCATACCTTCGTCGATCAAAAGTAGTTCCACTACACTGTTAATTTTCACTTGAAGTACATGGGTACAAGCACAATAATCATTCTTGCATCCCTCAACTGTGCTGGAGTTACAAAACTGATTTGGCTTAATAAGGTTTCTTTCGGGTAGAAGCGGAAATGGTGGTAGCTTCATTGATATGTGATTCAGTTGCGGTGTGAACAAACGCTGTTTCGTATCCTTCACTAAAAAAAGAAAAGAAAATCATAATCAAAATATTTTACAAAATAATAAACGCTTTAGATTTTTGAAAAAATAAATTTATGTATTTATAATGAGTACTTTATATTTTATTGTAATAAAAATTATTGAAAAATTATGCACAGAATGTGAAAGCTTATTTTTTAACAAATTCATATCTCTTTAATGCATTTGACTGTAAGTTTAAAATGTTATGTAAGTACCCAACTAAGTCGGCTGTTTATCCTAATATCATCGTTAGAACGTATCAATGCAAAGCTCATGCTTGTGTATATTTTCATACATCGAAAAAAGCACAATGAAATAGTCAAGTATTTGTGATTGCAAAGATATTAAAATAAAAAGCTTTAAAAAAATTATTTATTGTAACATTTTTGAACTTTACCTTGATGGAAGCCATATAGATTCTTGCGGTGAAAGTGCGGGTTATCTTTCGCGTAAAAATCATACGATATGTAGAACTTGAAGTACATGGGTACAAGCACAATAATCATTCTTGCATCCCTCAACTGTGCTGGAGTTACAAAACTGATTTGGCTTAATAAGGTTTCTTTCGGGTAGAAGCGGAAATGGTGGTAGCTTCATTGATATGTGATTCAGTTGCGGTGTGAACAAACGCTGTTTCGTATCCTTCACTAAAAAAAGAAAAGAAAATCATAATCAAAATATTTTACAAAATAATAAACGCTTTAGATTTTTGAAAAAATAAATTTATGTATTTATAATGAGTACTTTATATTTTATTGTAATAAAAATTATTGAAAAATTATGCACAGAATGTGAAAGCTTATTTTTTAACAAATTCATATCTCTTTAATGCATTTGACTGTAAGTTTAAAATGTTATGTAAGTACCCAACTAAGTCGGCTGTTTATCCTAATATCATCGTTAGAACGTATCAATGCAAAGCTCATGCTTGTGTATATTTTCATACATCGAAAAAAGCACAATGAAATAGTCAAGTATTTGTGATTGCAAAGATATTAAAATAAAAAGCTTTAAAAAAATTATTTATTGTAACATTTTTGAACTTTACCTTGATGGAAGCCATATAGATTCTTGCGGTGAAAGTGCGGGTTATCTTTCGCGTAAAAATCATACGATATGTAGAACTGATAATCCGGTTCTTTGGTATTCGATACGTCATCGTCGTCCATTGCAGTCAACATCGGGATACTGATACTATTATTCGATTCAGTTCCTTCATTCAGAGCGTTCACTTGCTGAAAATCGGAAACGTTGTCATTTTTAATCACTTGTAAAATAACTTTATGGGTAACGCTTGAAAGAAGGACATAGCAAGGAAATCGTGAAAACGTACCAATCCATAAGAATCATTTCGCACACGATCATATGAAACTTCCACTGCCGGCTCCTCTTCAGGCGCTCCTTCGTATCTAAGTATCGCGACTTGATAGGCGCTTAAAAATCTCTTGTCGCAATCCATCAGTCCTCGAAATCTCATCCAATAATTATCCACTGATTGGTTCATCTCGATTATGAAATCGAACCTCTCGCCGGCATAACTCACTAGCGATTCGGCTGTAATCATTACACAATATATAAGCAACATTTCAACATGTAGATCCTTTTTTATTGTACTTATTCCGCGAATTATTACTTATATATCTTACTTCACAAATCACACATACATTAAAAATTTTACTATAATCGTTAACATAATCAATTTCGAATCGTGTATCTCATTTTATTTAATAAATTGAATTAAAGTATATATTTTGTATGTGTAAAAATATATGCGTTAATTGCAACATTTTTTGATAATTTAACAAATAGTTATAGCATCAGCTTGTTAAAAGAAACTAAAAATAATATTGTGAATGTTAATAAACAGTTTCATTCATTATTATTAGTATTTTTTCGATATTGAATTTTATTATATTATCTTATCTATAATATCGATATTTGAACAAAACTGTCCGTTAACTTTCGCGTTTTTATTAAAACTCTCAATCACTCTTGTGTAGAAGAGTAACATGAAAATAAATCGTACCTTGTATTGGTTCAATATCACGTCCATCTGAGCTGATCACATATAAAGTATGGTTGTCGACGGAAATTTCTATTGGACAGTTCAGGAACTCCGCATTAATAAGCCTGAATCTATACCGAAAATTCTGTAAGCATAAATCGTAAAATTGACTGATATAAATATAAATTATATAATTCTATTAAAAAATAAAAAAATAAAGTTGATCTATTCAAAACTTGGAAACGACTCTACTTATATTAGGATAAAGTTACACTGATCATAAGACGCTACCTCAAAATAAATCAACTTTAATGTGAGACTTTTTTCTCTCTTCTTAAGTGCAATAAAGATATTTCAGACACTTTTTTAATATAGTTTTAATCAAATATTTGTATCTTGCATTTTTTTATAAATGAAACTATTTACAAAAATTTACAAAACAGTAAAAATTTAAAAATTTACCGGTTTTACAACGGATATCGAAATAGGCATATCGGCCAATGTCTCGTTTTCACCTTCGATGGAGGTGAAACGGCCCAGACCGTTTATAAGTAAAGCGCAAAAAAATATAAAATATAATTAAAAATAATAAAATATAAAAATATAAAATATAAAATATAATTAAAAAATATAAAATATAACCAGATAAAGAATGACCAAAAAATACATGGATATACAAGACTGAACATTCATTTTATAACACTAGGTTCAAGTTTATGCAAAAATTTATCCGCTAATTGGTATCATAATCTTGCAAAATTCTCAACATT
>NW_021850084.1:216098-220739 GCF_003651465.1 Formica exsecta
AATATTATATTATATTATATACTCATTTATTATATTATATTATATTATATTATATTATATTATTTTTCTAACTCATTTATATTGTTTTGTTCCTATAAATATTCTTTACGATTATATTTATAATCCGCTATTACTATTTACATGGATACATATGTCACGAAGAACGCGCATGAATCATAGAACTCAAAAGGCAAGCGACAAAAAGTAACAATGTCACACTTGAATTCGACGCCGAAGAAGTCATCTGTAATTTCAGAAGTTGCTCAAAATACGCCATATATCTCAAGAGATGCTCTATTGCATCCATGACACGGTTGTTTTCCTTGGATTCCTTCCCAGCGATTGTCGTTGAAATTGTAGTGGTCTCTGAGTTATCTTCGTTCTGATCGTCCATCTGTTTCCAATCACCGCATTTAGGAAAATTACGAGGCACCGGCGGCATCTCCTCGTCTTCGCCCACCTTAAAGATCAGGGCCATTCCTATCTCCGCGTGAAATTCAATGTGACAGTGAAACAGCCAATATCCTGAAAACATACACAATCAATTGATAATGCATCTCTTTATCAATCAATCTCA
The DNA here is from genome assembly GCF_003651465.1 of Formica exsecta. NCBI lineage: Eukaryota > Metazoa > Arthropoda > Insecta > Hymenoptera > Formicidae > Formica > Formica exsecta. The sequence continues at coordinate 216,676 of NW_021850084.1, forward strand.
AAATAAGTATTGTATTTTATTATTATATTTTATCAAAGAAATTTACAAGCTTAAATTTTCTTTTCTCATTGAACTAGATATACTAGTTCCAAATGCTAAAGTTAAGTAAAATAGAGCCTAAATTGTAATAAAGCAAAATCAGGTTACATAAGCAACTGTGTAATTTCATCTATTAACATTTATTTTTTGTTCACATGTGAAAGAGTTTCTTACGCTTAAGATTTCTTAGTCTTGATTTTTTCCTTTCTTAAAACGCCATTTATCATTCGATGCGATATTTTTAGAGCAAACACTTCGATTATTTACAGTCAAACATTAATGCTTTGGTTTTTTTCTGGTAATATGCATGCCACGTAATCTTACCTGGATTATTGGCGTGAAATCGCACGATGGTGTAACCACCGTCTGGCACGGTCACCGTGTCCTTCAAAGGTGCTCGTGTGAGTGTCCTGTTTATCAAACCTTGCCTGTCTAATTCCTTTACTTCGGCGGCCGTGATGTTACTTCCTATCTTCTCCATCGCCACAACGCGGAACTGATAACCGTGAAGGTGAAACGGATGATTCGCGTCGTACGGAACACCTGAACAAAAATCGTTATTTATGGTTAAATTTAAAGAGACAAAGCTTATAGAGAACAAAAAAATACTTATGAAAGGAGATGCTCGCATACCTTCGTCGATCAAAAGTAGTTCCACTACACTGTTAATTTTCACTTGAAGTACATGGGTACAAGCACAATAATCATTCTTGCATCCCTCAACTGTGCTGGAGTTACAAAACTGATTTGGCTTAATAAGGTTTCTTTCGGGTAGAAGCGGAAATGGTGGTAGCTTCATTGATATGTGATTCAGTTGCGGTGTGAACAAACGCTGTTTCGTATCCTTCACTAAAAAAAGAAAAGAAAATCATAATCAAAATATTTTACAAAATAATAAACGCTTTAGATTTTTGAAAAAATAAATTTATGTATTTATAATGAGTACTTTATATTTTATTGTAATAAAAATTATTGAAAAATTATGCACAGAATGTGAAAGCTTATTTTTTAACAAATTCATATCTCTTTAATGCATTTGACTGTAAGTTTAAAATGTTATGTAAGTACCCAACTAAGTCGGCTGTTTATCCTAATATCATCGTTAGAACGTATCAATGCAAAGCTCATGCTTGTGTATATTTTCATACATCGAAAAAAGCACAATGAAATAGTCAAGTATTTGTGATTGCAAAGATATTAAAATAAAAAGCTTTAAAAAAATTATTTATTGTAACATTTTTGAACTTTACCTTGATGGAAGCCATATAGATTCTTGCGGTGAAAGTGCGGGTTATCTTTCGCGTAAAAATCATACGATATGTAGAACTGATAATCCGGTTCTTTGGTATTCGATACGTCATCGTCGTCCATTGCAGTCAACATCGGGATACTGATACTATTATTCGATTCAGTTCCTTCATTCAGAGCGTTCACTTGCTGAAAATCGGAAACGTTGTCATTTTTAATCACTTGTAAAATAACTTTATGGGTAACGCTTGAAAGAAGGACATAGCAAGGAAATCGTGAAAACGTACCAATCCATAAGAATCATTTCGCACACGATCATATGAAACTTCCACTGCCGGCTCCTCTTCAGGCGCTCCTTCGTATCTAAGTATCGCGACTTGATAGGCGCTTAAAAATCTCTTGTCGCAATCCATCAGTCCTCGAAATCTCATCCAATAATTATCCACTGATTGGTTCATCTCGATTATGAAATCGAACCTCTCGCCGGCATAACTCACTAGCGATTCGGCTGTAATCATTACACAATATATAAGCAACATTTCAACATGTAGATCCTTTTTTATTGTACTTATTCCGCGAATTATTACTTATATATCTTACTTCACAAATCACACATACATTAAAAATTTTACTATAATCGTTAACATAATCAATTTCGAATCGTGTATCTCATTTTATTTAATAAATTGAATTAAAGTATATATTTTGTATGTGTAAAAATATATGCGTTAATTGCAACATTTTTTGATAATTTAACAAATAGTTATAGCATCAGCTTGTTAAAAGAAACTAAAAATAATATTGTGAATGTTAATAAACAGTTTCATTCATTATTATTAGTATTTTTTCGATATTGAATTTTATTATATTATCTTATCTATAATATCGATATTTGAACAAAACTGTCCGTTAACTTTCGCGTTTTTATTAAAACTCTCAATCACTCTTGTGTAGAAGAGTAACATGAAAATAAATCGTACCTTGTATTGGTTCAATATCACGTCCATCTGAGCTGATCACATATAAAGTATGGTTGTCGACGGAAATTTCTATTGGACAGTTCAGGAACTCCGCATTAATAAGCCTGAATCTATACCGAAAATTCTGTAAGCATAAATCGTAAAATTGACTGATATAAATATAAATTATATAATTCTATTAAAAAATAAAAAAATAAAGTTGATCTATTCAAAACTTGGAAACGACTCTACTTATATTAGGATAAAGTTACACTGATCATAAGACGCTACCTCAAAATAAATCAACTTTAATGTGAGACTTTTTTCTCTCTTCTTAAGTGCAATAAAGATATTTCAGACACTTTTTTAATATAGTTTTAATCAAATATTTGTATCTTGCATTTTTTTATAAATGAAACTATTTACAAAAATTTACAAAACAGTAAAAATTTAAAAATTTACCGGTTTTACAACGGATATCGAAATAGGCATATCGGCCAATGTCTCGTTTTCACCTTCGATGGAGGTGAAACGGCCCAGACCGTTTATAAGTAAATTGGGTGCTTTGTTATCACCGTCCGCGTGATGATGCGCTAGAAATTTGGTAAGACCGAGCTCGTGAACCCAATCGGCGACTACTAGCGTATGATCATCGTAGTCATACAGATCCTTGTGCCTGTCAACTTTAGGAGGTACACGAACGATTAACGATCCGAATACGCCGTCGCCTCTCTGAAATCCTGCGGGGGCGAAAAAATATGCGACAAAATATTAGTTATTATTCAATCAAATGGATTAATTAATTTATAAGCAAAATTTCTTTTTCTCTTAAATTTTTTGCTGAGAATGTCATTCTCGATACAACGATACTTGTGAAAGGTTTAGCAAAAGTGGAGACGAACCTATATGAGAGTGCCAGAAATGCGTCCCGGCTTCGCTGGCGATATAATTGTATCGGAAGGTCGCTCCAGGAGGGATAGGACATTGCGATACATAGGGTACACCGTCCATATATGGCGTGGCGAGATGATGCTGGCCGTGCCAGTGCATCGTGGTGCTCTCCGAGTGCAACAAGTTAATCATATCGACCATTATCCTGTCACCTTGGCATACCTATAATTAAAATAATCTTTTTCTAATGTTCTGTTATTTTTAATTAATAGTCTGGGACCCGCGGCATCTGTGGAGAGCTCGCGCGAAATGTCTCAGATAGGACTTCGTTATCAAGCATTTATAATCCACAATTAAAATGATACGACGAGTGATTAGCGGGAGTAAATTACAGTATATTCTTGAGCAAATCACAATTCTATTTTTGTAGCTAATAACTGCAATAAAATTGCATAGCGATAAAAAAAGGAACAAGTATGTATAAAGCCAAGCTAAGTAAACAAACAAGAAAATTTCCGGTTGATTCCTTAGAATCACGTAATTGTGTATTTATCATGTGATCTCACCACAAAATGTATTAATTATAGAGGCTAGATCTGGAAGTGAATCCCAGCGCTATTCTCGAAACAGCGATAATTGTGTTCAAGCTCATGGAAACAATATAAACGAAGTGACGAATCGTGATCTTTTCACGTGATTGACTGAATAAAAAATCTAGTTTATCAAACAATAACACAGAATAAAATAGCCGAAGAGAATTTGTATATTAACTTTGCATTACTCAATACATTAATAATATTAATTAATAATCAATTAATTTCCACGATAAATCTGTACGTGGATTTATTCTCGAATAATTTCTTTTTCTTTATAGTAGCGCAAAAAAATATAAAATATAATTAAAAATAATAAAATATAAAAATATAA
>NW_021850084.1:221018-258818 GCF_003651465.1 Formica exsecta
AAAATATAAAATATAATTAAAAAATATAAAATATAACCAGATAAAGAATGACCAAAAAATACATGGATATACAAGACTGAACATTCATTTTATAACACTAGGTTCAAGTTTATGCAAAAATTTATCCGCTTAATTGGTATCATAATCTTGCGAAATTCTCAACATTTTACGTAAAAAAAAAAACCGATAAAAAAAAACAGAGCAGGTAAAGATAGAGACACAAGCGATCTCTGATGAAAATAGCCCCGTAAAACTTGTCTCGCAATCCAACGATCACGCACCTCGATCGACGGACCTGGCATTTGCCGGTTCACGACCAAGAGAGATCGCTTTACGCCATCCGCCGGGATGCAATGAGGCCGAAAGCAGTCCGTAATATTGAAGGGGCAGTCGTAACAAGCTTTGCTCATCGCGTAATAAGACTCCAGCTTAAAGGTATAATAACAATCCAGAGGTGCCGCGCCATCCTTGCACGTTCGCCGACACGCGTGACGCTTCCAATCGATGCTGTCGGCGATCTCCGGATCGATCGGCGACAAACCGAAGTCATCGTACGCCGTTATTATAGTTTCTGAAATAAAAAAATAACGATTTAAAAATATTTCTCTATCTAAAACTATTTTTTTTTATTTTTACTCAAATATTTTTCCCGGACAAAAATTTATAAAATATTTAAAAAGCGCCCCGATTGCTCTTTTCTTTCTCTTACAAAGGCTTCGCTTTTGTTGCAAAATAAAAAATAGAGAAAACTAAAAGCTCAGTATGCGCAAATCATATATGCAAAAATAGAAGTGCAATAAAATGCAATCACAAAATACAATAAAAAATCAAGGCACAGTTAATATTAGATGTAAAAAGGATCGCACTCACCTGATTGGGTTTCACGAACGACCAGTTGAAGCAGGATAAGTAACACGTTCCAGATTATCATATTCATTCTGTAAGACATTTTATAATTCAAGGAAAGATCAGACATATGTAAAATGTAAATTCAATTCATTACATACACATTATCGTATAAATTAGAATACTATATATTATGGAGATAAAATCTATCGATAAAGATAACTGATATATACGCAAATAGATTCAAAAGATATTGTGCGTCCGTGCGTTTGATGCGCCTTATGTAATGCGTGCATGTAAGGCTGTAAGGCGTTTAGCACGTGATGGTTTATAAATCTAACAATAAACTTGTTAGCTTAAAGCGCTGTGTATGTGTATGTAATTATTGTGTAAAAGATAACACTGAATTAATATAAATCGAAGAAGATTTAATTGTCAATTTTTGCGAAGTTGAATGTTAAATCCGAGAGCGTTTAAAAATGTTTGCGTTTAAAATTTTTATATTTCTTTTCTTAGAATTATTTTAAGTACATCATACAAGCGATTAAGCAAATAAGCTAATAATTTTTTTAATGTCGTCGGTGTGAGATAAAGCGTTATCTTAATATGTTTTGTAATATCTTTTTATCCATGTTAGTCGATTTGTAAAAAATTATCAGTCTACTAATTAAAACAAATTATCTTGCTAATACCACTTTTCCGGTTTCTCGATGATATTATATTTCTGACCTATATATATGTAGAGATAATAATCATAGATTTCGCACATAATTGATTTACAGAAGTAGGGAATCATTGAAGAGGCTATCGCTTAACCGACCGCTGAATTTCAATGACAGCTTCGTTTGTATTTTATACTCTCTACGTTAAAGTTAATAATAAAACGAAACATTATCTCATACACGTATTTCACACACATATACACATACACATACGATTAATGCAAAATGATATTTTTTTCCCTGATCATGATGAGAATCGCAATTTTTTACTTTTTAATCTTTCGTATTATGCAGCTTTATAATTAAATATCAAATAAAAAATTTCGTAGAAGTAATGTTATGTACAAATTTCGTTGAAATAATATTATATATACAAAAAATATAATCTAAAATTTTATCTAATTTAAATTTTATTTTTTAAGAAAATAAAATTTTTTATTTTTTATTTTTTTTTAAATATATCTTTTCTTGCGATTTCAAACTTTCAAATTCTATTTTAAATTTTCTTTCGGATAGTACTATGAAATTTCTTGAATTCTTATTATATCCTACAAATTCAATATACACATACTATTGATAAATGTATTTTAAGATAAAACCCAACACAAAGTAAAATGATTAATTCTTTCGCAAAGAAAATTTCGTTTAATTGCCGCGAACAGATATAAAACCGCACTTGGCGCTTCAAATCACCCATGCTGCAATGTCGAAATCTCTCTTACAACACAACATATACGCATCGTAACTTTACGAATTTGGCACAACGCGCACCTGCACCTACATTACCTGTAGCACGAGACAAAGCTGTTATCCGCAATTGTGCCCATAATCATCTTTCTGTTATTGTAAACATAAAATTTATTGCGGATTCAAACAAATCTAATACAATCTTTTTTAATCATTTTTCGATGATAAAACAACTTTAAATATTAAAGCAATTGGCAAAAATACATATACATCTTTATTATATATGTATATGTTTATATCGATAACATTTTTAATTATTAAAATATTGCCTACTCGCATACAAGACACTCTCTATGTCCGATTTTTTAAATAAAGTTTTTATATGTATATCGAACCACGTGATACAGACACCTGAGTTCAATATTTGTGTATTAACCAAATAATTAGTTTTAAAATATAAATAAATATAATATATCCAAATTATACATAAATATATAATTCAATTATTAACAATTTTATTTTTTAACTTTAGTTTTTATTTTTTTAAATAGTTTATAATAAAATCATAGAAACTTAAAAAAAATTATAGAAAAATCTATTTGTGCCAGTAGAGATTCAAAGAATGCTTATGAAATATTCTCTGGTCTCCGCAACAAAAGTTTAAAGGCACTGATTTTATTTTAAATGTACCTCGATTTTTTACTTTTTGATTTTATCTCTCTTTAGTTTAAACATGTAGCGATAAATGTAATGAGACGCAAGTAATTTTTTATTTTTTATTTTTATTGCAAGTGAGTTTTTTATTTTGGATCATAAAGTTTTTGAACGTAACGTGGTATTAACAGTGACAAAATAACGTGCGAAACGTACGAAAAAATTCTTTAACATTTGTTGTAACGGAAAAACCATAGTTTTTTATATTTAGCTTTCCCGTTACAAGAAAACATCATCTCCAAGTGTTATTTGAATGTCTATATTCTATATAATAGAAGTCATTAAAGATACTTAGGAATTTCAAGGATATTTAAGCAAGCCAAATCCTACGTCATCCTTAATATTAAAGCACGTGCGATAATAATACCAATCGAGAAAGTTTCAAAATTTTAAAAACTAAACATTTTAATTATTTTCATATTCGATATTTATATTAAGTACTTTAAAAATACCTCTATTTTTCTTCATTTAATCTTTTTCTAAATAATAAAAAAATAAACTTAAGGAATTTCTCAGATTTCTAACGCGACGTACCGTATCATATTCTCGAGATGATGAAATAATCCCAAAATAATAATCTTTAAAGTACGCAAGTATAATTTATAATTGCGCTATTGCAACTGATTCGCAACACGTGTCGTCGGGCGTTCAACTCTCTGGACACGGCTAAAATTCGGGCGCACCATGTCACAAACTCGCGCGTTCGCGAAACAACGGAAGCTGCTCTGTCTCTTCCGGCTTTCGACGAAAGCGACGCGGATACACACCACCGGATGACGGTTTCACGGACGTTTTACGAAGGACTGGACTGAAATCGCGCCACTCGCTCGTCTATATGATACAGGAGATCTCCCGCGCGGAGGTCGACCCCACGAGAGCGGACTCGAGAGGGGTCTCCTGTGCTTTACCTGGACAGTATAGAGGATAAGTATGATGCTGTCGTTAGGATAATGATACGAAGGATACAGGATATTCGCGAAATCCCCCGTTTACGGTTCCCCCGTCAGTTTATGCGACCAAGAACTATATGTTTTTCCCGAGCACGAATTCGTCAGTGGACTTTCCACTCGTAACCCGAAACTCGTTGACGAGCAGCAGGTAAGTATACGCAGAACCGGTGTGTACCTCGATATTCCTTTTTCTCGTAGAAATTAATGCGAGAAAGATACTCAACAAATACTTTAACGTCTGTGTAAAAATAAAAAAGGCTTCCGGCAAACTAAACTTTAAAGAAGAAAATATAGATGATATTCCTCAGCTGATTTCGCCCGGCCTTTACTTGAACGGAGCTTTCATTCAAAGAATGTTACGAAGATATGTTAAAATGTCAATTGTGAATGCCCGAGAAAGATGAGCTATCTCGATATTTTCGTTGAAAAGAAATCGTTTGGAAATCATCTCAGGATATATTTTAAGGTAAAAATATATTTAAAAAAGAAAGCAATAAAATCTAATAAAAACAAATTAAAAATTTATATAATTTCTCTCTCTTTATCATTTCTTTTTCTCTTTTTCTTTCTAATTAGACTCATTTTTTGCTAATATAAAACGGTATTTATCTGTTTAGATTTTAATTATATATATATATATAATTAAATGATTGAAAATTTGTTTTAATATGTATATGTCTTCTTATATAATTTATTTATGCAAAGCAATTAATAAATGATAATATCACATATTTTAATTTTATTTAAAAATGATTCTAACATATTTGTATAAATTATACGTAATAAAGAGAGAACAAAGAATCATAAATTATAATCGTTTAGAAATATCGCTTAGCAATGTAAAAATTTTAAATCAAGATATGAGTAATCTTGCTTTTATCAATAAACAGCTTGTTTGTACATTAATATTATTAAAAACGAAATAAGAGACAAAATAGAGATAATTTAAAACATCAGATAAAAAGACCTCTTATTCACCATTAGGCAAAAACATAATTTAAAAGAACATAATTAAATAATTATATGAGTAAAAAATTGCGTGTAAATACAAAGAAAAATAGAAATTGCACTAAACATTATTTTTTATGTCTACGCAATTTTTGCAACGATGTGATATTTTAACTTTTAACATATTGATAGAAAATTCAAAAACGCAATCTGTTTCAAGATCTCCGAACAATAACTTCTTCGGAAACGTTCTATCAAGTCTATCTACGGAATCGCGAATTCTGTAAATAAATAAAAAAGGCTTACTTAATTAATTTTCCGTTAATATCACAATCACTTTCGATGTCAAATTATTCAATTATTCAATTATTCACTCGTCGAATTATTGTCTTCTCGCGTTCACCTAATCGGGAAGAGATCACTAACTACGTGACATCAATGTCATTGTTTCAAATTCGTAGCTTGATAAACTGATATCGAAAATGCAGTAACCAATATTCCTGAAGCTTATCATGCCGATTGACGTGACATTATTCACAATTCGTTCATCGTTGATACTTAGACGCAACTGTGTTATGAAAACGCGACGACGAAAAACACACCGTGAAAACTCGATGATGCACTCGCTGATGAATACGTATCGCGAATGTATGCGCTCCTTATTTAAGTTTAAAGGAAAGCCACCGTTATCTTTGGTGAGATTGGGAACTTAATACCCGACAATAATGCGATAAGTGTTGCTGATTTCGTAAATTTCATAAAGAATATTACTTGGGCACATCGCGTCACTTTGACACCTCATTTTACAATTATGACACGAGTATTTATGTTGAGTCTATGAAAGCGCGATAACTTATGCTATATCAGTGACGCAAACCATTATGTGGAATGTCTGCATCTCTTCTTTGTCGAATTTTTGCAGTCTCAATTAACTTTCGTGTAGTATCGGTATATGATTATGATAATTTCAGCTGCTAATTCTTCGGGAATTGATTCTGACAAAATATTTCTCGCACACAGAATATTTATAGTTCTTTTTTAATATTATATATATGCATATATCGCGGACATTTCGAATAATTCGAAAATAAATAATAGTATAGAAAAAAAATGTTTTGCGAAAACTGCTGATGCAGATTAAACGCAAAAGCGACCAAATTTCATTATCACAATCAATTATTTGACGTTATATCAAAATTCTTGTTGAATAAATAAAAAAATCTTGCCGAGTAAATCTCTTTGCAAAAACACAAATTAGCTGCTAAAACAAATTAAATTTGCTTTAAAAGTGAAAAGTCAAATGCATTTCGCGATAAAATCGTCACTTAATGATAAATGAAAAATCAATCAATATGTTATTGTAGCGAATTAATTCGCGGAATTAATGAGATTATATATTTCCAGTAAATAAAATTGATATTCTTAGCAAATCTTTTTGCTGTCCACATAATAAATATGCTAAAAATATATACGTTTAAGTCTATGAATTGTTCTGCAACCCGTTAATCGCCAAAGTTATTATCTTTTTTACATAATAAATACACTGTCTTGAAACATGTAAAATCAAATGTATGACGCACTCGTGCGTTTTATTGCGCGTCGAGACGATATGTTTTATCAATATCATCTATAATAAATTCCATTCTATACAAACGTGTTTCCATGATTTATACACCAGGATCTATTACACATTTATACATATACATGTAATAAACTAAACAATGAAATACATGAGACATATTAATCACATGTGTGGTATTTTCTGAAAAGAATTGTTATTTTCGTAAAAGATTAAAGCGCGTATATCTTGCGATTATATGCAGATAAGAGTAGACTTTGATATATATTGAGATATGTCTTAATTAATGCGGCAATTGTGTAAGATTACGCCATAATCGACATTTATAATACCAAACGATCAGCTTGCGTAATCACAAAGGAGAAATGGAGCACGAAAATTCATATATTTTTTTTAAACACGATGTGCGTGATGATAAGAAGAATCTCTTTTTTCATGAAATTGAAATCTTCGTCGATCGGAGTGTGATTAAAACTGCAAGAAAATGAGTAAAGACGCGGAAAAAATATTATAGTAAAAATTACAATATAATTTTTGTAATCGTGGAACATACTAACATATAAGAGAAATTACGATATTCTTATTCAATAATATTATATATGTATTATATTTTACAAAGAAATATTGTAATTATTCAAATATTTTGATGCACAAAGAAATGCGTAATCGTTAAAGAAACAATAAAACAAATGCATAATTTTTTATTAATAATAAATATCTAAATGTCATTATATTTCAACTTTACCATAAATATTGTAAAAGAAAATATATTTTTCATGTAATTTGTACTTTAAAAGTATCGAAACGGAAATAAAAAAAACAATACTAGGTATTGTGTATGAGTCAAAATCTATTTTTGCCTATTTTTATTCGTCATGTTTTTATGAATAAAACATTGAATCAGATAAAAATCGATTTGCATTACTTTAGCAAAAGTCCCACGAAACGAGCCCCGAAGGGAATTCCCCGTCCAATCTAACGAAAAACCGGTAATTACTAGCTCGCGTCAATCGATCGCGATGTTACAACAACTTCCTAGTTTATCTGATATAGTCCGTCTAATTACAATCTACAATGTGGATAATTTTCGCTCCATCTATATATGAATTTTTCGACCAATTATTGTCGGATTTACTGATCATAATTAACCGCCATCCTGTCTCAATAATTTTACAACAAATATTATCAATCTTTATCATCGCGCTTGTTTCTCCAAGATTCAAACATCCTTTATTAACAGAAAATACTTAATACCTTTATTACTATGATTATCTTGTTTCTATTAACTCAATCTTCGAAGAGAGGAGGGGAAAAGGAAGCGAGTGTATATAAGACGTAGCTAAAAGAAGCAGCAGATCGATTCTCAAGATTAAATCCGTTGGATGAAAAAAAGGAGAAAAAAAAGAATTAATGCGCTAAAACGCTATGAAAGAGAGAGAGAGAGAGAGAGAGCAAGATATTACATAATTTTTGGAACGGGCTCGATCGCGAAGGTCACATAATGAACGCGTAAGGAATAACGATACAAACTGATGAATGCAAAGAAAGAACATCGTGCGAGCATGCACGAGAGGCAAATTATTATCTACATTCTACGAGACGATCTTACCCAACTGCAGCCAAGCGCGCGATGGGCCATGGCCGCAAAATCAAGGGATGTGGAAAGTAAGCGGAGTCCCGATGTCTATATAATGATGTTTGTAGAAATATTACGACACGGCTCGACATACATTCCTAATATTTTCCGAGTTTCCTTGTCTCTCGTAAAGAAGCGTCAAGTCAGAAATAGCGAGGTCAATGTGGCTGGAGTGTGGGTGAATACTGATACATATTTTAGTAATCTGTTCATTTTGCATTTTAAGATTTGCGTTTCAAATAATCTGTTATATGAAGAATATTCTGTAGCTCATTGCGTTATATTCCTTTCGTTACAATATAAAATATCTTGTTTTCCTCTTCTCGCGATATCGTGTGCGTGTGTTTTCATTTAAATACATCAATATATTACATATGCTTCATACCTTTCCATTTCATATTTTATATTCATAATTGCATCGCTAAATATGTTAAAAAAGATTGTCAAACTGAAAATGTAATATTTTTCAATAATATAATCGACAAAATTGTCGCTTTTTAATTATACGTACGATATTCAATAAATAAATAATTATATCCGTTTTTAATAAGATTCATCATCAAATAAATTTTATATTAATTTTGAAAAGGATTTATATCACTTTTAATTTAATTTAAAGCATCCACTTGTTCCTTTTATTTATATACACAGTGGGGAGAATTAATTTAATATATGTATTACTTCAATCTCACCTGTAAATGCACATCTCGACGGAAGAGGGAAGAGAAAGTCTGGCCCGAAATGTCTCGGTGACAGCATAATATTGACGAAAACTACGCATTGCGTGAAACGGCATCGCGTAATAACGTGCAAGGACGAAAAAGAGCATTCCCCTCGACGTCGCGCGCTGTAAATCATCCGTTTAACAACACCGCATCGTAACCATCGTGCCATCTTCTTCTCGTATAAATAAACACCTTTCTCCGTGTATCTCTCTCTTGGTAGTAATGGTAACCTGAAATTAAATTTCTATGTTAGAAAAAAAGTAATAAGGGAAATATTATTCAAGAATCGTAAATCGTAGTTAACGTAAGAGATTAATAAAAAATAACATACGGAGCGTTTAAAAAAAGCAATACTTGAAAAATATGTAAAATTTACACTGAAATAAATAAAAAATATTAAAAAAGCTTGTTTGAAAAAATAATTTAGAAAAATGCTCACCACACAAGATGAGAGGGATCTAAAATATACACGTGAATATGAATATTCTCTTCTCACTTTTTTATATTCTACTGTACTTTATTAAATTATATCATCAGCATTCGTGTTGATTCCACAAACCTAAAGATAAATCACGAATTTTATGTATACAGTATTTATTGTAACCAACGAAGCAATCGTTTGGGATCATGTTTAAGAGGATGCCGGATTACCGACAGAATGCGAATATTAGTTAAAATGCAAAGAGCAGAAGTGTGTGTAGAGCAAAATGGTGGTCACTTTGAACAATTTATAAAGTAGTTTATAAAGTAAATTATTGTTTAATTATCGTTTAATTATTGTTTAATTATCAATAAATAATATTATCTTTAATAAATAATATTGTTCTTATTTTATGCAATTTTGTTTTTTCGCTATAACTTTGAAACAATCGACTTTAGGGCATATGTGTATTAAGACTTTTTGACTTAGAATGACAAAAAGAATACACAGTTTCAGTGTGGACATCGACGTTGCGGGAACCCTGTATATATATATTGCATTAAATAAAAATTAATAAATAATTTGTAGAATTAGGTTTTCATTGTTTAATAAGCATTATGTTATTTACCTATTTATACAAACAAACTCATCTTTCTTTTAAATTCAATTTATCTATCTCTCAATAACAATTAATAATTATGCTTGTATATATTTAATATCCTTGAAACAAAAAATGTACTTTTACTGATGATCAGTAAGAATCAATCGCATTATGCACACATATATTACATATTACACATTACACATGATTACAGGGTTACACGCTACACATGACATTGGGTCTGTTCTTTATAGCTGAACTGGCTGCACTAATTCAGAGTTTATCTTTTTCTCTCCCCATTGGAAGGAGAAAGATAAGCTCTGAACTAGTGCAGCCAGTTCAGCTATAAAGAACAGACCTTTTAATATAATAAAAATAAAACGATGATTACAAGACGGCAGTCGCGTTTGAAATGCGCCTGACTTCAGACGACACGAGATACCCGGCGCGGAAGAGTACACGTTGCGCCCTCTCTGCGAATGCGTCGGAGACGCGCGTCACCGACGAAACATGGCGTATGTTTTGTTTGTGTGCGCGAGGATGGTTACGCGCGGAGTGTTTAGCAGCGGCTGTTCGCCCCAATAATTTAAGAATTAGAATCCGCGGCGAGTTCGGACTTCGGTTGACAGGTGTGATCGGCATCGCATGTGTCCGGATCGGCGCGCGGAGTGGACGTGTTGCGTGAAAGCGCGATGAACGCGACGAGCCTGTACGTGTCTACGTGTCGACTGGTGCTGCAGGCAGACGCCGAGGATCCCAACTCCTGGACGGATCTTTACAGGCTGGTGCCGTATCTGCGGCAGAGTCTCAGCTGTACCGTGTGCTCGAATCTCCTCATCGAGCCGCACACGCCGACCGAGACCAACTGTCAGCATCACGTGTGCCGCGGATGCCGCGGCGGCCGCAAGAAGCTAAAACCGTCATGCGGCTGGTGCAAGGATTACGAGAAATACGTGGAGAACGTCCAACTACGGATACTGCTGCAGTGTTATAAGAAGCTATGCGAGTACCTCACCAGCACCGGTATCTATCGCACCCTCCTGCTGTCCGTGACGTCCGCGAACAGCGCTACCACCAACGGGGCACCGTCCACCATCGGTGCCACCAGCCTCATGGAACTTATCCAGGAAGGCGCCGGCTTCAAGGACGAATTCAAGAGCAACGCCGGCTTGTCCAAGTCTGCGTACAGTATCCTACCATGTGTTTACACCAGCACCACCTCAACGCAGACACAGGGAAATAGCGTGCAGACCACCGAGGCGATATCCCAGAGTATACCTGGTGTGTACCGTCAACACCGTTCTCTTAAAACAAGTATTAACTCGAGTTATAAATGAATAATATATAAGTAAATATGAATGTTATTCGATCAGTGAATAAGTAATACGTAAATAATAATCTCTATTGTGTCTTATTGTCAATCTAGAATCGCCAACGATCCGTACGGTATCGAATGGATCCTCTATATATTCTGTGATGTACGCTGGATCTGGTAATAAAATTACGATAAAACGTAAAGCGGCTGCTACAGAGGACATGGATACGAGTCAACAGGAGACGGATGGGAGCCAGCACAGCTCTGTAGGAGGGGTAAAATGCATTCCGTCTTCCCACCTTAGATATGGGACCCCTTCTGAGAAAAAATCTTCAAAAAGCAGCAAAGTAATTTCAATAGATATTCGGTTAATCTTACGCCTTACAGGATTATACATTGCATTATAATCATTATTTAAATGCTTAAAGATGTGTGCGTCCTCCATTAACACTTCTTGTAAGGTACAATGTGATTTTTCTGACCTATTAACAATTATATCTGAACTTGTGATTAACCATTATATATATCGCTCTTATTTTTATACTAATACTAGTTTTAAAGAAATCTCGAGACTTACGTTCGCCTAGGTCCCATAAGAAAGATTAATGCAGATGTTTGTCTTTTTTTATCATGTTCAAGGAGATATTTGTTCCAACTTTTAATTCGGCTACTTCTGCATTGATCTATAATATTTAGTTTTAGACCTGTATTTCTTTATGAATATTAACAATAACATAACATGCTTTGTTCTAAGCAGTCTTCAGGCAGTTTTAAGAAGCCGAGGTCAAGTTCAGCTAGAAGTAAAAGGAAAGGATGCAGATGTGGCAATGCCACTGCAATACCTGGCAAACTTACCTGTTGTGGTCAAAGGTGTCCTTGTTATGTGGAAAGTAAACCTTGTGTAGAATGTAGATGTAGAGGTTGCAGAAATCCTCACACGGCAGATGGATTAAAGGTGAGTTAATTTGCTCGACTTAAAGCTCGTCATATATTTAATTTTTGTCTTCTCTGTTTTCAAGCATCTTATATAACTCTTATGTATTTCAGATCCGTCCACATATACCTGAACTTCATAATTTACAATTGCAACTGTCCACCTCTTTGGATTGCGACGCACTAAGTGGAGACCCTCTGGGATCTGTACCGCAGTGTCTATCGACGTCTCCTACAACAATACAAGTTTTAAATGTGTATTCCACTCCGAGACTAGACATTGACAATGTACCACAAAACTTACCTGCTGCTTTGTTAGTGGGGGAAGATGCTATGGTGAGTACTGAAAGTGAAGCAGAAGATAGTGATATACAAATTGATGTGTGACATAGTATTTAAATGAACATTGCAAAAGTGATAACAGATACCTGTGGTAACAGAGTATGGCGAGTGCGCCTCTAAGTAGAAAAGGACGCATCGTGTAAATAGCTTAATTGATACTGATCTGCATTGAAAATTATAAGAATCAAAAATATGCAATTACAAATTTGCAATGGTAATAGTAAACATATATATATGTATGTATGTATGTATGTGTGTGTGTGTATATGTTTACTATCACTTATATATTTGTGTAAATATTTTGTACATGACATGAAAAAACTGTGAAAAATTTAATTAAATATTTAACATGTTCCCTGCCACGTGGGTCAACCATACTGAACTTTCTGTTCAAGCCGTTTAATATTTTTGCTATTAAATGTAATTATTATAAAATATTTTGTAAAATCATCTATTGATGCTTATATATATGCATAGTGCAATTATCATACTGTATATGGAACGCATACATTCATTTCTGATTATTAATTTTAATTTAAAATTTGACTGTAACAATAATATTGTGCATGTAAAATTCCAATTTAATTTTTATATTCATGCTAAAGAAATGGACCAAAAAACGGTCCAAAACGTACATTTTTAATGTACTCTTGTTAATAAAAATTTAATAATTATAAGTTTGCACACCACTACCCGCGCCTTGGCTCTTATCTGTCAGTATTCCCATTTAATTGTTTGTACTTTGATCCTATTGCTGTTATTTTTCTTTCTTTTAATTTTATAGCGATGATGTAACAATAATGTTCGCAATCTTATAAATATTACATGTCATAAGCAAAGTTATTAGCCTCGATAACGTGAGGTGACCAACGCGACGTGAACGGAAAGTCGAGACCAAAAATCGGTTTGGCACAGAACATGTTAATCACAATGACAACAGTCAATTTTGTCTGTAAAATTAATCATTGTTATGATTTAGCATCTATTATTTTATTATATATAATGCGTTATATGCGTTAATATATTTTAAAATTGTGCAAACGCTCATAACTTCTACTGAATATTGATCCGTTAATTGTATAGTATAAAAGGCAAGTTTCATACATAAAAATATTTCTCACGTGCCGATTGAGTAAGTATATATATATATATATATAGGGTGAGTCTACCTAAGACCGGCCACCTGAATAACTCCTACATTTTTGGAGATAGGAAAAAATGTTTGAAGTAAAAGTTGTGTGGTATCGAGGGGGACATCTTGCGGAGATGATTAAATCCCCCTCGCTTCACCGCCTTAAATCCCCCCCTCGCTTCACCAGCTGGAGGTGCTTAGGAGATTTGAAGGTCATCTTCACATTTTTAAATGGGATCATGCATTTTCGAACACCTACGATTGAAGTCTTTTCGAAGACAGTTTCAATGGTCATGGATATTCAAGATCATGGATATGAAAAAAGTTGAAAAACTTATCGCGCCATTACTGCCGCCCACACCAGTTTAGTGTGATTAGTTGTTACTCTAATTCTTATTAGACGTGTTCGGAAAAGGCGTTACTCGACGTTAGAGGAGATCGTGCTTCCATTAGGGCCCTGAGAAGGATTGTTACTCTGTTTGCGGAATGCTTTACATTTGATTTGTATGGTGGCCCTGAAAAGGGCCGTTTGGTATCTCGAATTTATCTTCGGCGTTCACGCCAAGTAATTGTTGGCTGACTCGCTGACTTCACTGGCCCCCAATGTGCTTCCTCGAGGGAGATGCTTGGTCGCTGTGCCTGCTCCTCGGTCTGCGTTCCCGCGTTTGCTAGTGGTCTCCCAGTCGCTGGAGTCGGATTGCGTCTCCTTCTCCGCGGTGGTTGTCGGACCTATCTGTACGCCGCGGTGTACCCGGCTGGTCGATATGGTTTGCGTGCTCCGATTGTTCTGGCACAGAGAGGCCGGCAGCGGCGAGAGGCATGCAACACTTGATTTTTTTAAATGTGTATCTTTTTGAATGCCTCAATAAGATATTTCATTTCTTCATCATTAGTCTTCAATAAAACCAATTTTGGTTTTCTGCGAATAGATTTTTGTGAATAATTGCTTGTTGGACTCTTAATATGACTACAGGAACTTCTATTATTGAATTGTTCTTCTAATTGTATAATTTGTAGACATAATTGTCTATTTCTCATCTTCTTTTTTTCCCATCAATCTTCATATTCTTTTTTATTTTCAATAAATATGTTTTTATCATATTCTGTGGCATGCTTAATATATTTAATACTTCTTCAGTATCTGTTTCCTCCATCAAGCTATTACGTAGTAATAAATGGAAGCATTTAAATTGGGCATTCCATCACGATTGTCTAAGAGAATGGCTTCAACATTCAAGAACATGCCCGGATTGTAGAAGGAGATATGAAAAAAAATGTATCTCACTTTTTGCGATGATTCAAATCTAATGGACAGAATAAATAATTTAATTTTGCAATTAGATAGAAAAAATCAAGATTTAGATCATTTTGCAATTAATATTACGTCCATCAGTCTGTTTCGGTTTTAAACGAAAACCAAGAAGAGGGGGGGGGCCTTCCTACAACCAGGGGGGTCCTATGGCGTCCGTAAGACACCACACGCGCATCTGCATATCGACTACACATCAAACACGCCTTTTCCGAACACGTCCAATAACAATTAGAGTAACAACTAATCACGCTAAATTATCTATCCACATTTCTCTAAAATTTGTGAGCATTACAAAACTGATGATGAAACCACGAACATACAAATTCTCTATGAGAATTAGCTGAAGCAAGGTGAGCTAAATTTAAATATGAAAACTGGTGAATTGAGTATTTACACATTAAAAGATATCTCGTCGTCAACTTGCCAGTTGTACATACAATGTGACAAAAAGATCATTATCTATTTTGCATACTGATTTTTATAATCCGTAAGTATAAAACGTAAAGAATGTGCAGAGCGGCAACCTGTTGAATTTTCCTACAATTTAAGATTGCATCGAAATAATGACAAATACTTTAAGTAAGCTGCGTATACTAACAGAATAATTTAAATAATAAACGAGAGATAAGAAGACCTATACGTAATTCAGGTTGTAAAAATTTGTTTGTTACTTTAGAAAATTGAAGATATAATTAGATAAACGCCTAGTTTTTATTTGCTTTGAAATTTCACTTGAAAACAGAGTTGTATTAAGTAGTGTTACTATCAGGATTGGATTTTTCCAATAATCACTGCAGGTATGGATTCTAAAGTGGCAAATTCCCAAAAACTACCATTAACAAAAAAATATAAAGTATATAAAGTAAATCTTCTAAAAGTTGATCTTTTATCATACCACATTTCAAAAGAACGGTAAATATAATTTTATTTACTTAATATAAAAAATTTTTTATTTTATTTTAATTTTTTTAAAGAAAAGATATTTTAATATAAGAGAATTCTTTTATTTTTTATTAATAATAAAATTTTTTGCAGACTTGATTATGAATAATAACATATAATTTTAATAATAAAATTAAGTCTACTATACGCGACGTGTCATTGACCAGAAAGAGAGAGAGAGAGAACAATAAAGAATATAAGATGTGTGGTATAAGAATACAAGATACTTTATTTACAATATGATAATTAATATAATATTAATGTCAAAATTTATTTATTTATATTTATCTTGTTTTTTATTATTGTATATGATATGTATATTATTTATTTTTGTTACACTTATATGAAAGTTATTTAATAAATTATAAATATATAAAAATATATGCTGATAATCTCCTTCTTTCAAGCAACACTATTTGTGTGCCTATAGACAACAAAGAGTTAAATCCAATCCTGTGTGGTGACTATATATTACATAAAACTTATTATAATAATTATATATATACATTATTATATGTACAAACGGTATTTTTTATGTCAAAGAAGTGTAAAATTTTTCAGAGATAATTCTGTTGAATTTTGTAGTATATAGACAATATCGAGAATAGTAAAATTTAGACTTCTAATTCACTCGAGAATAATCGAATGTGGTTCATTACTCATTATAGTTAACGCGAAACATTAGTACAAAATTATTAAGTGTATGTAGAATATTTCTTAATTTTCACGTGTGTATGTATGTGTGTACATATGTGCACTCTTCTAAAACATCTATGAATCCATCAACTGTTATTCATGTATAATCATGCTTGGATGCAAATAGCATACATCAATCCTTTCGCAATAGTCAACACAATAGCATACACTCAGCACAATGATCTCATAGTTTGCAATAAGACAGTTCTTATTAAATATGGAAAGAAAGAGATATTAATAAAATAAATGCATATATGCATATGGGCTAAATCCTTTGTAAGTCCCATGAATAAGAAAATTTATACAATACATGATCCACGTATATGTAAAATTAAGGCAATATGCAATAAAGCTCCACATAAGATAAAATTAATGCAAAAATGTAATATCATATATTTTTGTATGTAAAAGTTAATATCATCTAATTGTGTTAATTTTGAAAATTACACACAAATATATAAATAATAAATTAAATCTTTCTCTTTGTTTGTTAATTTTATCTTATGTAAAGCTAAACAAATTAGGAATTATTTAAATTACTTAAAAATGTATTTGTAGCAAAAAAACGAATTGGAAGAAATCGCAAATTACTAAAATCCATGATATTAAGTATTGCACAATACATTTTAACCAATATAGCACGTTAATTACTATGTTTCATATGTACATATTAAAATAAGCAAAAACAGCAGTCGGGACCTAGTTATAACTTAAATGATACATTCAGGTATAATTGAGGAGTGACTTTGAAAATATCGGTCATAAATGATCATAATTTTATCATCGATAAAGCATAATATTTATAGTAAATAATAATGATAATACAATGCGCAGAATAGAGAACATACATGTAACACACATTCCTATATTTAGTTGGAGCACTTTTTCCTGCTATATATATGGCATATGTCTCATATGTTTTAAATAGAACGACTTTTAAAAATTCATATAAAAATTCAGGTTCAAAAGTTTAAAGTAAAATTGTACAGCAAGCTAATTAGAAAGTTACTCCTCAATAGAAGATCAATTACTCATAATATAATTAAGAATCAATGAAACGCGATTATATTGTAAAGTATAACTCTCGCGAAAGATGGATATTTTATTGGAATGCAACATCTCTTGTATGTAATATAAATAGTATTCGTTAACATTTTTTGTTATTCATAAATTATTAATGTATCATGTACATCGTGGAGTTAAAGGATGTATGTTTTAACTGTGTAACTTGTCAGATCATGTTAACACTTATCCAAAAAAGGAAAAGAAAAAAATACGAGTTGCATATTGTCATAACACATAGAGCTAATAGAATAAAAATATTTTACATACCAAAATTTGCATCATTTTGTAAAAAAAAAAATGAAAGAAAAAAGAAATATTAAATAAGAAAGTGCATTTATTTTGTTAACGACATATGAGAGAGTTTCCACGAAAAACGTATTTATTAAATTCCTTGTTTAAATTGACACATTTTTGTATTTATTATCATTTTACTTTTATTATTAGTTTTATTACTTTTTATTATTAGTTGTAACACATTTTACTAAGATCATACAACCAAATATGTGCGGTATAATACATATATAATAGATTATATATTCCAAATAATATGAGGAAGAGTAATGAACATATTACTATAAGAATATTTACATAGAGATTCAATTTTCATTTTTTTCTTGTTAAGATATCATAAAGTTCGCTTCTATGTTCACCAATAATTTTATAAAACTTGTCGAAAAACTCTTCGGCAGATTGTTCTAAAAATGTTTGCCTTCTAGTTAGTGCGTTTAATTTATCTTTGGCCTCTTCTATTTCAAGATCTATTGCTTGTATATCTGACATCGTATCCTGCATTTTCTTGATTTCATTTTTCAGGACTTCTATCTGTTTTGTCAATTCAATTTTCTTATTTTTCATATCTATCTTCATTTTATCGATGCAAGATTTCTCCTCTTTTAATTTATCTTCATCTACAAAAAATTTAATTTCTTCTTGCAGTTTCTCCAGTTTTATAGTCTCAGAACAAATACGAGAGTCTACTTCGTTGCATTGCTTTGCTAATAATTCTTTGAAAGAATCCATTAAAGCAACTTTTTCTTTCATAATATCTATTATCTGTGGATTTAATAATCCTTTCTCCGGGAGTTTTAATTCATCAAAATTCACATCAATATCGTTATCAGTATGCATAAAAATCTCTTTATTATATGCCAATACTGCTTTATTGAGATCATTATTGGAAGCTGCAAATTTGATATCTAAAGAGTATAGTTCCTTTTGATAATCTGTCAAATGCTCATCAAATCCATGTATATAGTTTTGTATCTCTGTGCATTCTTTGACAATTTTTTCTTTTTCATATTTAGACATGGGTTGGTCTTTTACAATCGAAATTAATTCTTTGTGTTGTATCTTTCCCATTCGAAACTGCTCATTCAAAACGTCGCGTTCTGCATTTAACTGATTCGTCTCAGCAGAAATCCTTCTTATATAATCTTCTGTGGCCTTAATACTATCTAATTGTTTTTCTTCTTTGTCACGCAAAGACGATAATTTCTCACTCAAATGTTTAACTATTTCGTCAATTTCCCGTGATTCCTCTTCTATTATCTCTAATTTCGAATTATTTTCGTCCAATTCTTTTTGTGCCTGGACTATATCCTCCTCGGAAATGCCTTTCTGATTTATTATGTCCTGTCGGTATTTCTCCAGCAATTCCGCTTCCTCGTCGAGTTTTTCATCATTCCAAGCTTTATAGCATTCCAACAGTGCTATAAACTCCAATTTGTTACTTTGAGCTTGTTGCTCTGTTCCTACGAATGGTAAAGTTTCCAATTGGTACCTGTTTAATGCGAATTCTCTCACTTGGCATGCTTCTACCAACCAGCCAATCCATCCAAGGACATTGGGCCATGAATGCGGTACATTGGCAGTCTTTAACCACGATTTGCTTATCATACCAGGATAATGTAGCTTCTTTGCACATTTCGGAATCTCCTCTATGTAAGTTTTTGTTGTGATTTTGTTGTGATCTTGCTTGATGTCAAGAAGCTTTAATAGAAAATTAGAAACCTCTACGAAAATATTCAATGTAATTGGCTTCAGACTGCCATTGCTGTTGAGCATGTTTGAGCGCTGATTCACGTGAAAAAAATTGTCTATCTTGTTCAGCAAGTCCATCTGATAACTTTTATCACCCAAGGGCCTTGTGTCCTTTCTGGGACCCTTAGCACCCGCATTGCTGGCACGATCGCCGGATGGCGAACGGCCTATTGGTAATACCGTATGATGTCCTTCTGAACGCGCTGAACTTGGCACATTAAGCCTAGTAGAAACTCTTGCAGGTGTAACTGGAGTCCCCAATAGATGTAGAGAAGGTTTACCTATACCTATACATATAAATATAATATATAATAAGATATAATATTTAAAGATTTAAAAATAAATGTTTTTTACATATATATACTTCCATAAAGTCAACACACTAAAATGAATATAAAAATAAAACGAGAGCAACAATTTTTTCATGTAGATTCAATATTTATACCTCAAAATACATAAAATAAGAGAGTTTAAAAAAATCAAAAAAGAAACTTGTATATGGAACATTTATCCTCATCATGTTATTATTATTCAGTTGATTGAGAGATGATACAAATTTGAATACTTTTAAATGTAATTCTGTACCTGTAGACTTCAAATACGATTTTCTGCCAGTCGATCCCGCTCGATCGCTGGAGGAATTTCTGAAACGAGGCCTGGGAATGTGACTGTCACCGGTCGAAACTCTCTTCGGCTTCAACGTTAAAGTTCTTCGCTGATCCATCTTGGAGCAATGAAACGAATTTCATGAGAAATAAATTTCCACCTGTAGAACGCGATATCAGGTACACAAATATTTGAATTTTGCAGTTAAATCACCCGAACCCAGCATTGCCAACCTTAAGATAACAAAGTTTTCTTAAGGTAATATTTTTCTTGACGTACGACGTACGATAGAGATCTTGTCGAGTGTTCTGATTGGCTGCTGATGCAAGCCATTTTCGAAATTCCAGATATTCTCTATCCAGTAGCCAATTGTTACGTTTGATGAATTGTTCGACTGACCAATCAGTATAAAGAACTCTTTTTCTTCTTTTGTTAAAAAGAACATACTTTAAATAATTTTTTTATGTGTAAATATTTACTTATAACACGCTATAAACAAAGTATAAATTGTCAGATATGACAATTGTTAATGATTGATATAACTGAATACATAATTAATATATTTTATCACGTCAATCGGACAAAAAGTAACAATGCATGATTGACCGGTATATCCATAGATATATCTTATATCCATGTGTAATTTGTTATAATATAATAAAGAAAATGTGGAATATAATGCTAAGAAAGTTATTTAATACTTTTATTAAGACCCAAAAAGCGCAGGTAAATCTTATGTGTTGTATGATAAGAGAGAATAGTTTGTAATATATCATAGAGGTTAATAATTTTTATGTAGGCAGACAACGTGAAAAAAATTTTACAATTAAAAATCAATTTAATAAAATGCATCCTACATTTTTATTCTATTACATATATATTTATTATATATGATTTCTCTCTAAGAAATTTTCTTTTCCGAAGTTTAATGTTTTCTATTTTTTATGACAATTTGCAGATTTACAAACAATGGGGATCAAGTACAATTGCTTTTAAAATAAACAGTATGTGTACTGATACTGTAAATATAGATTCTCTCTCTAAAGAAGATAAAGAGAAAATACTCCAAGTGATAAATGTCAAAGGCACAGATGATCTACTGCAGTAAGTTGATTATTTGTATAAAAAAATTTCCTATTTTGCAAACGTAATGGTAAATTTCTGATTATATATTTTTTATCATTGAAATTATATTTATGCTAAGGTATTCCATTACTAAAAAGCGTGCACAGAATTTAGAACACCATCGCTCAAATAATGGACCATATAACTCATTGGAGGAGTTATTACAAGTTAAGGGTATAAATAACAAATGTCTATACAAGTTCTACAAGTCGATCATATATGGTAAGAAAAAGAGTCCAAGAAAGATCACACGAGGTTTAGTCCTAACACCAAAAACTATTAACCAGAAGGTACAAGAAATCAAACTTAATTTTCAAATTGAAATATTGCATTATAAATATTATTAATAACTTTTCTCTCTAATCCATGTGTGATTAATTCTGTCTATATGAAATATTGCAGGATGTTAATACAGTATTAGGCATATACATAGGATCAGATATGATAAGTTGGTCATTGTTAAATCGCGATTGCGAAGTATTACAATGGAGCTATAAGTGCTTTCCACAAAATAGGTTCAAGGAAAATATCCATTCTTTACTTCAAATAGTAAATATCACAAAAAATATAAACACAATTATAGTATTATTATATAATTATAATTTAATAAAAAAGCCATTTGTTTAAGGATTTTAAATTGATTATCAATTGTGGAATGAATATTCGAAATCATCAATTATCTATTTTTATTTTTTTAGACATTACCAATAGCTGCAAATTTACCAAAAGCTGATCGATATATAATGCAGGAGATTGTTAGTAATATGGGCTATCACAAGGACCGGCCGCTTTATCAAGCTTATGTACAAGAGTCTGTGATAACCGCTATCATTCTGTCATACCTAGCAACATCAAATAGCAAATTAAACAGTATGAAAATTATTTTCTACATGGACAGTTATATGAATACTAGAACGATTAAAATTCATGATAGTTATTGAAGAAAGAAGAAAAATGGTTTCCTTCTTTTTATATAAAGCAAAAAAATTAATTGCTGAATAATAAGATTAAAATGAAAATTGAAAGGTTTTTAGTTACAACTATGATTGCATAAAAGAAATAATCATTTTTATCATTCTAGTATTAGTAACATTATTATATATTTCAAAAAAAAGATACAACATAAAAGTATTGTTATAAACTTTTCAGGTACCGCAGAATTTGTAATAAATAATGTCTTTATACTGCGCCAGCGTATTTTACCAAAAATCTATGGACTTGTAGTTGGTAACGAAGCTATAGCTACAAAATATGTGATGGAAAAGTTACTGCAAGAGAGCGATAGATTAATGGAAACCAAAGAACGCCTGCCGAGTGTATTAATAAAGACAGAATTAAGAAACATGTATAACGCGCAAAGTCCTGCCTATCAAGAGCAAATTAGTTGGTCTTTATTGATAGCATTAGCTTTTTTAGAATTAGTTGTACATCAAAGAACTGATATGATCGTTCGTAGCGACGTGTAAAGTCTATTACTTATTGTTATCTAATAATGTCAAGAAGAGAATGATGTTAATATTATCGATGAATTTATTTTGCAAATTGATATATATAATTGTTAACAGCTAATAAAAAGGATATTTTTTGTAATTTTCAATCTGAGAAGAAAAGGTAAATCCGAAATTAGCGGTTAAATTTCCTTGTAATCAAGGAATAGACATGTCACAAGACACATTGTCTTAACACTTCAAGTTGTCTGATATACGTTTGATATAAATATAAATAGATAACACACAAAAGGATCTTTTCAAAGATATTTATATATTTCTAAACTTTCCAATATATGTACGCGAATGGATTTACCTAATTCTAAAATTTTAAGAGTCTCTTTCCTCTAGGTGATAAAAGGAATTGGTAATTCTCGTAATGATCAATTCTCGTAACACTCACTCGCGAATGTTGTATTTTGTGAAAACAATTATTTATGGAATTGCGAGAGAATTACGAGTGCGTAAACCTGAGAGAATTACCAATAATAATAATAATGATAATAACAAATACGATAGACTGATAGACTCTTTCTGTACAGGTCCATTCATTTATTATATTCACGATTTATTATGCTATCTATTTATATACCAAGTGTGTATTATGTTCGCTGCTCGGATATAAACTCGCATTCGTTTATTTTATATGAGATTTTGTATAGCGTATCGCGCGGCATTTGCGACAAAAATAGAATTATTCGGGCGATGTTTGCAAAACGATCGAGCGAGTATACGAGAGCAACACGATGAGCGGTGGTTGCCTCGCGGATCCGATACGAGAAGCTTCTTGATGAAATGTAATATATAGCTTCATATATTCTGTACATTTTGTACAAAATTTTCTTTCGTACTGAAATGCATGATATTCGAATCACGGCTCGTGAGATACAGTTATATTTAAACGCTGCTGTTTAATTGAACAGTGATACTGTGTGTAAAAAAGAAAAGCTTGTGTACAAAAATGGTGATCAAGCGTAAAGGGAAAGACACCAAATCTTTATTTTTCATTGTATGTATCTGAGACTTGACTTTGGTTTACAACCGCGCTTAGGCTCCATCACGAAAATACGTACATGAACGTATCCGAGTTAAGCTTATACGCGACGAGACGTGTCCACGTAAGGGTATCGCAGAAAGAATTTGGAAGCTGTTTAGAGCTGAATGAATCGTGAAGCCTGAGATGTGTGTATATATATATATGAACAATAGACTGCACGAGGATGGCCATAAAAAGGATTGTGACATGACCTAATTTGGAAGTATATCCTTGTTCTAATAAACAGAACACGCGCACTATAATTTTTAAAACAGCGTCCAATTTTCTACGACATCCTATGTATGAGAAAATAATAATTACATCAGCTGTATGTATGAATAAGATTATTCGATTAATCCTGACTTTTCGATATGGCTGCGCGTGCCAAATCAGTATGTGTTATTGCACGTACAGAGATATGTATTTACCGCCAGAAGTTTACTTTCAATCTTTTTCCGATTTCTTATCGAGCAGAAAATGAAACGTTATAAAAAACATATTTAGTTATAGAATATCTATAAGAAACATTAGCATAATAAATAATAATTTAAATTAAGTCTAAATTAAGATTTAAATAAAATTCCAATCATTGATTCTAACGAGTGATTAAGTAATTATAGACGAGAATATATCTGTTTGCGAAGACGTTATCATTTGCACGCGAATCAATCTGTGACGATCAGAAATGATCTACAATCGTATGAGGAGCGTGATTAGCTGTTAAGTATCGTTAAATTCCAGGCATGTAAAAATGAGCACGGATATCTCTAATTTTTAGTTATCGATTGCCTTCTTGCTCCATATAACGCATAATTATTACAAGCATTGGAAGTGTCTCTGCGGCGAGAGATTTATTTCATATAAATGAATTTTATATTATTAAAAAAGAGAAGAAAAAAGACGCATGGACGACATGTGATCGCGCATCTTACAGATTTATATTACAAAGCGTGCGCAAGTACTCCGTTTAATTTACCCTTCGTCCTTCGATTATATATATCTCCGGGTTATATCTATGTATTATACGTAGATAAACTTGTGCTGCATTCACAGAGCATACAGAAAATCTTTAGTAAAATCTATTTACCTCTCGATATATATTAACAAATTATATATGGACATACATTTGCATTGTATCATACAATAAATCGATCCGTCTGCATTGCATTTGGCTCTCGATTACTCCGAATCGCATCGCCGCCAGATTTTAACACAATTTATATAATTAAAATGATACCCGATCAGACCAGCTGGAAACGAGTGTCGACATATATACTGATTTTATTATATATATATATATATGTATATGTGTATATATACCTAATATATATATATATATTATATGTACACACACACATGCAGAGTGTCTCATATAGGTAGAATACAATTCGCAAATTTTTTTGCCGAAGGAAAAAGCTTACATTTTGACAAAGAATACAATAGTATCGATCTGTATCCTATCTATATGGAAACACCCTATATATATGTGCATCTTTCATTATACAATACTATAACATAACACATTGCGAAACAAGGGGCATTAAGTACGTACATTACTAATTCGTATAATTTACAACACTCTGTTATAACTAGAAACGTCCCTATTGCATGCATATGTATAAAATCAATTCAGTTTAAATATACAGTTCAGGGAAGGGTCGCATTTCAAATAATATTATCCGACAATATAAGGTACAAGAAATTTTGGATAATAACGATAGATCCAAAAGTTCGATAAAAAAAATTCTTTACGAAATGTTGTTGCGTAAAACGAGTCTACTTCGATTATCTCGCATTTAAAAAGAAGACTACGCATCTATATGCGGATTTCTTTTTTTATCGTTTCTTCTTCTCTGAAGATATAAGAATTTTTAACATGTTAGATAGATATGTTATTGAACGGGTTACAAAATATAGGAAATACTTAACAATTTTACTGTTTGTTTCAAACGATACGTATAACTCAACAAAAAACAAGATTAATTTTTTCTTACATCACTAACGGAACACAGAGACCATTCTGATGTTATATCCGCTATATATAATACGTCACGCTTCGAGCAATATGTGTATACACACATTTTATATAAGGCTAATTATATATTCTAAATTTATTCAACATTTACAATACAATCAGAGAGATTTCTCTTTATCATGCTTTGGTTCGAAAATATAATATAAAATCGGACATAAAACTGGGACACGCAACAAAAGAGAGACATATATATACTTCTGGGTTCTCGAACGTCCCAATTTCCCGTAACTGCATACTCTTTCCTTTCGTTCTGTTCCAACTGCACATAACGTCTGCAACGCGATAAATTATGCCATTTCTAAAGAAATTTAGAGAAGCATATAATTTTCTCTTGCAGTAAAATAGTAATATTATCGGCATTCAAGTGTGGGGAAAAGAAAGTGCAGTATGTGAATCAAGAACGAAGAAAGTGTCGATATTTTAACAAGATAATGAGAGATTATTCTAAAGAAAGAAAGATAAAATATATAAGACTACCACAAGATACTTTCAATCATACAAGCGTTCTCAGACGATGACACCGGACGATTGTCGGCACGCAATCGAGTTTAAGACTCGTATTGCTTCTCTTAGTATTAGCATTAAAGCATGTGACTTGAGAATTAATTGAAGGATTATTTTGTCAGATTTTTCTCGAGCCACGTTTAGGACTAAATTCGTATAATTTATCTGCCATGCACGTATTCGTGAAAATAATACAATTTAAAAATCACAGAGGCAGTAAAGTTATTAAAATGTAACATTTTAGAACTCGGTATAACGGGTGTACATCGGGGAAGAATTCATATCAGCCATACGATGAGAGAAAGAATATTAGAGTAGAAAGAAGAAAAAATAATCGCAAGCTTAATTGCTCTTTGAAATTGGTCCGATGCAAAGTGCATTGCGTTACGTGCACAATAACATTGATAATACATAATTGCTACATTTAATAAATCAAATATATTAAAGAAATATTTCACGTGCACATAAGGAAAAATTTAAATTAAACATGTAAAAGAAATAAGTGTTACTGGCACTTAATTAGCCAGTTATAAATATTGTTATCGCGATCAATTTATCAATTCTCTGATCTTCAATACGTGCTACTTGGTCGGAAACATTTCTCTATTATGTCACATGTCACTTTGGACTAGAATTGCAATTTAGCGGGTGGGCTGAGTCAAGCGCTCCGAATCATTGCAAACACAACGGAAGAGAGTTTCGAGTCATTTCAAATATTATTTAAAATTGAAAACTCTTGAAATGATTTTGATAAACAGCAACTACAAAGGTCTCGTTTTAAGAAGTCTCTTGAAATATTCATATTTGTATTATGTTTGTTAAAAGTTTTAAAAATTGTAAATGGATACAGCACACGCGAAATATTATTTAAATTTGAGATCTAAAATAAGATTATACTCTCTGCATAATATTTTTTATGACAATGACAATGGTAATTTAATTATAATAATTCATAAATGCAAATAAAAAATGTGCTTTTTTAAACATTGATACATAATTTATGTTCCGTTCAATATCCAAGAATGTCCAGACTTCCTTCAGACTTTTTTTTTTAAGAAAAGTTATTAAAACAAGAGAAGATTCTTTTCAAGATATAGTCAAGATTAATCAAAAATCCTATTTTCAATAATATTCAAAATAACTCGAAATTTCATATTGATTCAATTGCTTGAAGACTGACAAGACGGAAAATTGAATGCCCATTGCTGGATGTAGCACATGTGAATACATAACTAATACACTGCTGGTTTAATGATAAAATATTGAAACAATTTCTGACACGAACTTATTATCACATGCGTACCAAATTGATTCATATATTGATTATAAACTAATAATGTAAATGATTTTTAACTTAAACGAAGATAATGGAATTGTGGCCAAAATTATAAATTATATATAATAAGAAAAATTATAGAGAAAAAAGTTCTCGTATATATTTACACAAATTTAATAAGATATTTTAATAATTTTATCCAGCAGTGTAAATCGCGGATATATAACGAAATCTATATCTTCGATTCTTCATAGATCTTCCCCTCTTTAGAAGTAAAAAGGCGAAGATCCAGTGTGCGGCACAGTAAGGCATACTACTGTTACGATATTTATCCATAGGACATATTTCGGTATATTGCATTATCTTTAATGACGATAACATGAATTATACAACTATCGAAGAGTGTAAACTATCGATATAATAGCAACATAAATTAACAAATTACTGGCTCGATCGTCACACGCGCATATCCACATCCACACTCGCACATGAAAGACAACACGCAACATATAAGACAAATCACATGATAGATACATACAGCATAATGTGAATTGGACAGACTTTCTAACTTTTAATGCTTTACATTTAATTCATTAAATGTAAGCTAACACAAGTAAGTACTTATGCGTATCAAGTTTATTCAATATGCGAATTATTATTTTTTTTTTTGTTTTTCTTTTGCGATACGGCTAGAGTTCCTCGTATCCAACGATAATCAAGTCACTTTTACTAATCCATTGAAATCTTTGTCGCACTTACAAGATACGTTGGTTTAGTCATTGAAAATAAATTCACCAGTTTGATGTATCGCGAATTCGATAACAATTATGATATTCTTTTATTCATCTTGTAGAAAAAACTACAAGAAAGGGAATGAAATACTCAGTCGAAAATAATATCACAGCCTGGAGATACAGTGGAAGACTAAAGATGCTGACATTACAAAGAAAAAAAAAACTTTAATTGTTAAAGTGTAAATTTTTTCCAGATTATTGATGTCTAGTCAAATCCATTTAACACGTTTAACTATTTTCTTGAGAATAATTCTCAATTAAATTGTTTATAAGAAAAGTTTTTGTATACGAAAAAAGAAAGAAATACAACAGTGCAAGACGTCGTACGTGCCATAAACAAAGAGTAATTGATAACACAATTGTTATTAACAATTCCTATGTTATCTTCTCTCTATTTCACTCTCATATTAGTCTCCCCTTTCTCCCTCACACGATTGTGATATTATTTAAAAAGCTCTGTCGCTTCATTGAGTTTCTCAGTCACAGTAGTAAATATACGATTTACCATAATAAAACGTATCTTTCCTTTTTTCTATTTTTCTTGATCGAGCGTAATTGTCACAAGAAGATATGTGACGATAGCACGATCATAAAAAAGTGACTAGCATTCGCAACTCTTGTTCGTACAATAATCGAATCATTTTTCGACTGGACTCTTATAATGATGATAGACGTATATCATACATGTATAACGTGTATATCATATACACACGTAGTAAAAATAAGTTGACGGATTCTCATATAATCGATCCTCGAGTTACCATGATTTTTAACAGCAAAACACATTGAATTTAACGCTTGACTTAAACGCGCGGTTATCTTTTTCACGGCAAAATTCACATAATCTTTAGCGAATGATGGCATTTACGTTAAAATATGTAAAAAACAATTAGAGAATCTTATCCCTTTTCTCTCTTATTTTTGCATTTACATCTGTATTATTGTAAAAGAAAGTATATCTTTTATATCGTACGCATGTTCAAATGTATATGTCTGTTTTGCATTGCCATATCCGCGCATTTAAGTCAATCTTAAGGCTCGCTAGTCTTCCTATGCATTTAATGAGAGTGTTTTATATCCGAAATAGAATGCGTTTTGTAAGATTCTGGCGTTTATAAATCTTTATCCATAAAAAAGCGGATATATAAATCAGTACCCTTTACACCGATTTTTTACGTCTGTAGTATTATAGAAGTTTTTAAATACTATAAAAATGTCAGACGTAATTAATACGCGTTTTTTTCACTTTAAAAAAACTTAATCTGTAATTTAGAAAATAATTGATATTTTCTTGAGTAGAAAAACTATTCATCTGATATACTGCACGCTAATTTAATCATGAATAATTATATATAAAATTGCAATAAATTCTAAATATCTTGTTTTCAACATAAAATACATATTCATATGTATAATAAAATAATTCATATAAAACTCATAAATTTATAGAAAAAAAATATAAAAAAAAAAAAATAATATTGTGGATTAAATGTTGCGCTTAACAATGATTTTACTACATACAAGCATGTGCGTTTATGTGCGATGTTTGTTCGTGTATATGTGCGTATTTATTTCACAAAGAGAGTGCGTATTAATACTTGGAAATTATAGATAAAATCTTGATTGTCTAACCTGATATTTTTTATTAAGATATTATGTTATTAAATAGATGTATCAAAGGATATTATTTTTATTAAGTTTAATAGTGGCAATGTTACTTTCATTATATTCGAAAAGGAGTGATATGCATATGTAGGTATCTCATAGAAACTTTATAAGATTTATGTCACTATACGATCATTATGGTCGTTTTCCTTGTAATCCATCTTTGCCAGAGAGAAGAAAAATGTGTTAGAAGAGCATTCAATTTCGAATATTCTAGACTCCTAGTGGATTATTAAACGTAACTGCCGTATTTGTTTAAAAAATGGATAATGCGAGGAAATATACGCGACGCGTGTATGCTTAGATTGAATACATCGAGATAAACTGTTAAGTCATTCCAGGGATAAGAATATTAATATAATAATTAATAGCGTACTAATAATGCTGTCCTAGATCTCGAAGTATTATATTCCAATCTTTCACTGAGACTATAATAAATGGAGATATTCATTTCGCAAACGATCGAGCGTGTAATAGAATGCACTAACGTACCCTCTTTTTGATCTAGTACAGTCTTAGAGAATAATTATTAAATACCATTGTTATTGTTTATACATAGTCGAGCAGCCTATAGTTTTGTTCAATGTGTGTCGTAGGTATAAACTTGGTAACTATCGTCGACGAATCTTAATATCGGTATACGTCTAAAGTGAACAGTCATACGAAACAGTTGACCTTCTCGAGACGATACTCGAAATACGCGGGATGAGATTCAAAAGTAGGTGGTACAAGTTCTCTTTTGTGCACGTTATACATTATATACTGTACGAAAGTGTCGCGTCCTTTAGTACAGCAGCGCGTCGATATGTCTCTGCCGGAGACAATTCATCGAATGTCGGAGATGTTGGTTTTGCTGCCGAATATTTTGACTAGCTGATCTTCATAATCGTCAATATTACGTTTCATAAGTTCCATACACGGGCCGAGCAAACGCTCGAAAGCTTCAACGTCCAAGACTGTAAGTAATGATTTGAATAAATAAAATAATTACTTTAAATAAAAACGAAATATTTACGTGAATCGATTTAAAAATCGATTAAAAGTTTAATATAAATAGAAGATTTTAAAACGATGTTAAATGACGTAGAAATATCGCGGCTATCTCTCTTTCGACATCTAATAACAGTAATATAACTGTAAATATCAATATTCGTAACTATATTATTGGCGCAATGTTATTGATTACCTATCAATTTTAAACTCGTGGGCGATAACGAAATGAACTTACATGCCAGTTTGATGTCCCCTACAGCGTAGGCCGAAGCGGCGCGTGGTTTATGCGTCACGAGTGCCAACTCGCCTAAATAACCGCCAGCCGGAACACGATTAATCTGCGCGATATT
Organism: Formica exsecta; assembly: GCF_003651465.1. Taxonomy (NCBI): domain Eukaryota; kingdom Metazoa; phylum Arthropoda; class Insecta; order Hymenoptera; family Formicidae; genus Formica; species Formica exsecta. Next base: position 252,496 of record NW_021850084.1, read on the forward strand.
AAAGGTACTGGGTTAAGTAAGGACAGAATTTTCTTGGCGCTCATCATAGTCGTAATCGGATCGTTTCGCGGGGAACTGAATTAATGTATGATATAATATAAATGCGCACCTCAATTTCACGGCCGTTCTCGCCGAGTATAGTAATCCTGACGATGCCGTCCTCGACGAAGTACATCCCGTCCGCGGTATCACCCTGCCTGATTATCTGCTCGCCATCGGAATATTGTTTCGGTACAAGGGCATCCGCTAAATTCATACGTTCGTAAGCCTGAAAAAGAATTTTCGCGTTTAATATCGCGCAAATATCGTATAAGAACTGCCACTTTAAATATTACTTTTTCTCTTTTATTGTATTTCAATCTCGTCTGATTAAAATAAAAAAAGAAATAGAAGAAGGCACATAGTAATTTATAATTTTATTTGACCTCGAAATATGAAAAAAAAAACTCAAGAGTTATTTAAGATTTTACAACGCAAACATAATCGATAAAAAAAAAAAGCGATTGTAGAAAAGCTGCGTAATAACACTTACCTCGAGAGATTTCAACATCGGCACTTTATTAATAAGAGTCTCGTACATTTTACGCTTCCTGTACGCGGATTTAAGGAGAATGCGTCGGAAAGTCTGTCTGTCCATAGCCCAGAGTGTGCCAAGCGTAATGGCCTTGACGGTGGCTGCTCTAGGCATATTGTACAGAAGGGCTAGTTCTCCGAAAGCGCCGCGATTATCGTAAGTGTGAATACGATTATCCGTCGTCGTGGCGGGATCTTTCACGTAAACGTCGAATTTTCCCCTGAAACACAAAACGTGAGATCGTTAGAGACGATCGGAAATGAAAGAAAGAATTGTAAAGAACGATTCGAAATTTCCCTGTCTTGCTTGAATAATTTCAAATTGAGATAAAACGAACAATTAAATAATAAAATTATTGATTGAACGATTGTTTGAATATTTTCAGCTCTAAGTAAAAACACCACAATCGATTGTGTGCATCTCTCATCTTGGTTCATTGGAGCTTCTCGTTGAAGGGAGAAGCCTATCGATACGTTAACTGTAATATATAAAGAAAAAGTATTATACCTCTCGATCACATAAAAGTTATCACCATCGTCGCCCTGTCGGATAATAAATTCTCCCGGTTGAACGGTTTTTTCGAACATCGCGTCAAGTACGTCCGCCATTTGTTCCTGCAAAAGTAATTTTTATAATATTATACACATATAAATACACTTTAGATATTATCGTCCGTGATTTAAAATATATCGGTTTTAAAATTGCAAATACGGAATCGCGGGAGTATTACAGCAATAATGTACGTGCCTCTACATAAATAAGTGCGTTTATATAAGTATTACGAAAAGATTTCACGCGTTTAACTCAATAAAACTTAGTTGATCGATTCTTAAACAATATGAAATTGATTTTTCTCTTGACGAAAATTTTTAGATAAGTCTTTCTTCTTCTCGCGACTTCTTAATATGCGATGTCAAGTAGAACTCGATATAATTTAGTCTTGAATATAAAGTATCCACATTAAAATATATTAAAATGAAATATATATTAAGATTAAATAAAGATATATAACTCATATAACATGTTCAATTTTAATCTAATAACCAAGTGATCCCTGTACTATTTTATTTGGCTCCAACGTAAATCGCCGATGAAAGGAATAATTATCTCATACTATGTGCGAGTCGTCTCTCGTCGGCGAAACCAATTGCTCTTAATAAGAGATTATTCGTGGATTTCTTGGTATTTCGCCGAGCTGGCGCGAATATCCGAGCCGCTGTTATATCTATTCCTGTTTGCGATCACGGCTGATGAAAGCGCAGATGTTTAACTTACCTCGTCTAGAGCGCGAAACAGAAGTATGTTCTTGACGCTCTCGCTGAGCCTTTGTCGCTGCTCGTCGCTCTTTGGATGGACCATCTGAAATCAATGAACCGGATATGAAGGCAAAGTTAAGCTTAGATAAAACGCAACTAAGACGAAGCTGCTAAATCTATTCTTAAAGTGCCAGTACAATCGGGAGATATCCTCCTTTCTCATCTGTTTAAGATTTTTCTCCCTTAACGGATAATGAGAGAGAGAAAGCGTACTTCAATGTAATACATATAAATCTATAAATAAAACTTATGTATATGTATGATGTTTTCTTTCTCAAAGACTGTTTAAAGTCATTGTCAGTGTTTCTCTCTCGGGGCTTAAACAATAATTAACTTACGAGAGAGGAGCATGAATGATTATCTAGTAAATATATTTATTTATATTTATTACATTATTTTATATTATTATTATTTGCTATGTCGATATATTATATTTGCCATTTCAGCGTCCTACGTTTTCTATTCTTTAAGATTCTTGATCTTTTGAAAACTATATTTTACAAGATTTTATAAGCGACAGAGAGAGAGAGAGAGAGAGAGAGAGAGTGCAATTCTCTCTAAAAGCCGCAACGCGAGCAAATTCGATATTTCAACTTTAGAGATATTGCCCTTTACGTTGGACATGGTATGGTGAACTTTGACATCTCCCACGCTATCCACTCAACGTAACTTCGAAAATAGTAAGTACATCATGTTTGTCAAGTTTGAAGGACTGTCAAGTGATATACGCAGTTTTGCATCGAGCCTTTAGCGAAATTATTGACAACCGAAACACATCAAGTAAGTTATATATAAAACACGTAAGTCACACGCGACGAAGCCTTCGCGTTTAATTATTTTACAGCCATAAACTGCTAAACACATTACAAAATTATGCGTCACGTGTCACATGACGATCGCATCACGAATTGAGAAATTGGAGACAATAACGGCAGAAAGTTCAAAATTGCATTATATCTGCGTGCACGCTTTAGTATTATGTGCCTCTACAACATCTCTATTTACTTTAATATCTAGGACGAGACATATTTAATCGTTATAATCACTATAAATTTTTTATGCGTAGAAAAAACAGCACTTCAGTTAAAAGGTTCTATTTTTCAAGAGAGCTACTTATCCGCTTTTTGTTCTCAAGACATTGAAAATATTACGTTACATCGTTCGTTTACAACTGAAAATTTTATCCTCTCTTATATAGCGGGCTTCTATATTAAAATTAATTACTTTTAAGACTTCGCGCATTTTATTCTCTTCGCGATAGCGACTTATGCCGCTTCTCGCTTGCGAATATACGCGTGGTAATCAGTCTCTCCACAAACGGGCGAGTTCTTTGTTTCGTTATCGTCGCAATTGTTGCAGATAAAAGCGATCAATTTTGCAGGCAACCGTTACTCTCTCTCTCTCTCTCTTTCTAGCTCTCCGTTCCTATTACATATCCCATCTGCGGGCATTGTGCGGCCTATATCGCACACGATTAAAGACCTTATTGTAGAGACCGATCAGCCGTTTGGTTCACTTTGCCACCTGTAAAGCTGTTATTTCGCCGCACACATTCGATGCATTATCTTCTCGAGCACGTACCAGGGTATCCCGTTACATTTCAACGAGAAAGATTCTGCGGCCGGAATTTAAAATCGATTTTTCCTTTCGACGAGAACGTCGAGAGAGATCGGTGTTTTTTTCGACAGCGTTCTTTGCAACCGAGCTCCGAGTCAAAATTCTATTAAAATTTTGAAAAAAAATTAGTTTCTTGAAAAATGTAAATTCAGCTTTATGTGTTTCCTTTCTCGTTCGCTCAAAGATTATTGAAAATGTGCCTCGATATTTTCGCCGAGGATCGATTTTCAAATCCTCCTGGTCGAAGAATCTACCTAAAAAAAAAAAAAATAATAAATAAATAATACAGGAGCCTGATGTTTACTTTATATAAGTAAAACGCAGTTGAGAGAAGATTGTGTAGTATAATTTGTAGAGTTTTATCGTAGTCTTTTTAAAAAGACGCAAGTGCCCCAGTTTCTTTCTACCTGTTGTCCTGGTCTCGTTGTAGCATGTAGGGAGAAAATATGATCGGTCGGCCTAGCAGCCTAGAAGAGAAAAAGAGAGAGAGAGAGAGATCGCCGATTTTCCTCTTCGTGTAACCAGAGCCACCACGGGACGCCGATAATCGGATTCACCGGGCTGCTTTGTGAAAATACTCTCTCTCTCTCTCTTTCTCTCGTCCAACCCGACCTATCGCGGCTACCCCTCGCAGACCTTACTCTCTCCACACATACACACACATGTACACGCCCCTTTCTCCCTCATTCACGGGCGCGCGCTCACGTGCATGGACGTACGCGATGATACACACACATACACACGTATCTATATACGTATGTATATGTAAATCACGTCCGTCCAGGTTATCGAACACGCGGCCTGACGTCACAAAGGTACACCGCCGGCCTCGCATCGTCGAGCAAAGTAACTCTCTTCGCTCGCGTTTCGTCACTCGCGCGGCAGCAAGCCGAGAGATAGAGAGAGAGAGAAAGAGAATATGCTGCGATGCTTTAATAGACTACGATATATTATATACTTCTATACCACCCTATATACATATACGCACACATATAAGCGCGGTGTATGACGACGTTTCGTAACGAGAGAGACTCTATTTTCTGCCGCTACCGAAAAAAAAAAAGACCTAAACTGCCTCCCCGTTGAAGACGAAGCCATTCTCGGTGTGAAATATGAACGGGCAATATGCAATGTGTTAATATATATGCATAAATATGTTTTGAAAAATCATCATCTACATTCACGAAAATAATTAACACAAATACATTGACCTTGTTTAAGCGAGCAGGAAGTCGTCGAGTAATCGATTTACATAGATACACATCTTGATTTTAATTGCTTGTTTCTTCGCTGAATTACTCCGATTTTTTTTTTTTTTTTACGTATAACGCATTTTTTATAGCGGCGATACGCTTCAGCGGTACACGTGCTTCCACGTGTTTTCGCCGATTATGTACTTTCGCGAATCGATCTTCAATTCGGCAGATCAGGTGCTTTAAATGTCGTGTCATAAGCATAAAAATCGTGCAAAATAAAAACATGCACATTGCTTCCTCGTCATTTTATTTCGCTTACAAAGCCTCTCCTCAGAGCAAACAGTTTTTCAATTTTCGCTTCCAGCTTCCAGAGGAGGCTTTGTCATGTTAAAAAATTTAGCCCGATATCTCGAAATTTGCGGAAGTTAAAGGGTGCACAGACATTTTTCCAAGAATTCAAAATTTTATAAAAAATAAATCCTTTCACCAATTCTCACCAAATTCAATACCAATTATTCTTTAATGATATTCTATCCATGTTAAACAATTTACCCCGATATTTCGAAATTTGCAGAAGTTAAAGCCTGCACTGACATTTTTCAAAAAATTGAAAATTTTATAAAAAATGAACTCTTTCACCAATTCTCATCAAATTTAATACCACCTATCCTTTAATGATACTCTATTCATGTTAAAAAATTTAGCCTGATATCTCAAAATTTGCAAAAGTTAAAACCTGCACTGATATTTTTTTTTAAATTTAAAATTTTATAAAAAATGAACTCTCTTTCACCAATTCTCATCAAGTTCAATATCAACCATCCTTTAATGACATTCTACTCATTTAAAAAAATTTAGCTCGATATCTCGAAATTTGCAAAAGTTAAAGCCTGCACTGACATTTTTCAAAAAATTCAAAATTTCATAAAAAATGAACCCTTTCACCGACCCTCACGAAATTTAACATCAACCATCCTTTAATGATGCTCTATTCATTTAAAAAAATTTAATCCGGTATCTCAAAATTTGCGGAAGTTAGAGCTTGCACAAACATTCCATACCGCGTGATTTTTTGACGTTTTGAAATATTCTGAATACATTGGCATAGAAAACAGAAAAAAAAAAATTTGTCACGAAAACAAAGCTTCCTCTAATCAGGAAGCAAAACATGTACTCTTCAGAAAACTGAAAGAATATATATCTGTCATTATGATATCTGATCAACGGAGGATTCCTTGATACGACGATATGACATATCGAGACGCGCGCCTCTTATCGAGAAAAGAAACACTGTTTTCGAATAAACATTATCAAGACAATAGAACGAATTGATCAGACAAAATGTGTCACGATATATCGACATGTGATTTTTGTTATTCAGTCAATTTCCATAATCTTGTTCAGCCGCTGACGCGTAAAGTCGTTTTATTTTTTTCTTTCTTAAAAGATATAAGACGCGAGACGTCAAATCTTCGCAAAGGATGTCTCATTAGTTCGCCTCGTTATCGAGAACGTGACCGATAGATCGTGAAACGGTATAACAACGGTATGACACACTACCTTAAAGCCGTCATCTTCCTCGTCCTCTTCGGGATTGTACGTCTCCGCAAAAACGCTCTT
>NW_021850084.1:263317-265917 GCF_003651465.1 Formica exsecta
GCTCTTCCTTCTGGAAGCGAATCGGCCGACTGGTGGCTCTAAAATACAAAAGAAAGACACATATTTCAATCTGAATAGAAATTATACAATTACAAACTGGACATAATTTGCAACGAATAATGTTGCCGCCGAGAAAGAAAGGAAAAGAGTTCCCGAAAAAAGCAAAAAAAAATAAAATAAAATGAAATAAATAAATAAAATTATCAGCCACTCAATTATGTAAAATGCAAAAGGTTACGCGTTGGCTCGTTTTAGTTCCCGCAGCCGCGGCAAAATCCGGTCTCCGGTAATTACGAGAGAGGAATAAATTGCAGCTTTAACATTTAAGAGTTCTCGACATTAGCATTTTGAGTGGTGTCGCACGCAGAAATCGTGTATCTTTCGAACTTTATACCGTAAAATCGCCGTTAGATTTGCATCCTCGATCTCATCGATGCACTCGCGATCCCTCGGCAAATTTCACTAATATCGATTTCTTTTTTCGTCTTTTTGTTTTCATACAAAATAACTTCACGAGATATCAATATTATTCTTTCGTTTCAAAACACTATATTCGCGGATACATTGAACGCAATATCATATCATCTGCCTTTAAGAGATTTCTCTCGAGAAGGATTTTATTCCATCTTTTCGTTCTCATCTCAATTACAAGAGATATATCTTTTTCCGCTGTCATATATAATACAAAAGTTTTCCTTACGTTAGGGATTCAAAATTGTAATTCTACACGAAGACAAGAGAATCGATTTTAAAAATGCAAAAATTTACCACAATAACTCGAAAAAAAACAGCAAAAAAAACAAGTAATTTTAATAACTGCATTAAAAAAAAATCGTGCCTCTTGACGTTTGACAGATGTGGAATTCGCGAATAAACTGTCGATTTTTTCGACCGTTTATTTCTCCTTCGGAGATAAATGAAGTTGAATGTCGGAAAAGCGATTATCCGGACTCCTATTCGGATAATGAGACATGTGGTATATTCGCACCTTTATCATCCAGCGGCTCGATGACGGAGAGCGACATTTGGCCCGCGGAGGAAAGGAAGACACACACAGAAGAGAGAGAGAGAGAGAGAGAGAGAGAGAGACGAACACGCAAGGGAGAGACTTTTGCCCTTCTCCCGGTGTATATCAACGTGTATAACACGCTTACGCACACTTTTCGACACTTGTGACACCGAGAAACAAGTTTATATCGATGCGGGGAGCGATATCCCGTATCTGCTTACGAATGACTCACGCGCATGAATTTATCACAATAATCACGCGGGGGATGAAATATCGATGCGGCGCGAAATAAATGTCTCTGAAACACACACACCCATGTATAAGAGATAAACAATTTTCCGCGACAACGCGCACACGTTTATTTACAATTTAAGCAATAATACATTCATAGATATTTCTCTTGATTTCTTACGACATTTCTCGCCTTTTCCCGTTCTACATCAGCGTGTAAGACATTACATCGAACGATTAAACGAGAATCGAGATGCATTAACATCTTGAAAGAAACTCGCGACTATAAAAAATACTTCGGGAGAGGAAAGTGACATTTACGAGATATCGCATCTTTTACCGATCTTACGTTTTCTCTGAAAGAAGGCGAAAAGGGAAGATGGTAAACGCGAGAAGAGCGTGGCTGAAAAAAAAGAAAAAAAAAAACGAAAAAGAAAGAAATCCGAAATCGCGCCGGTTACTGGAGACGGATGACAGATGAGACACGCGCTCGTGTTATGCCGGTTAAACGCTGGACCAAACTGTCGAAACTACCGCGCGCATCCGAGAATCTCGCCTCGCGACAGCGCCTGACAGCGGAAAATAGCGAGAGTTTTCCCAAACCGCGCGCAGGCCTCGGGGAAAAGTCCGGCGAGATCGGAGCCAAAGTGTTACGTCTGGATCTTTAACCGACGTACCACCGAGTACGTACCGTCTACGCGCGTCACATATATATATATCTCTCTCCAATGGACGAGATTCCTCGGGCGCGTCTCGAGGCACAGAGAGACTGCTCTCACCCTGCGCGACGCTCTGATAATATCTTCAGCTATTTAGGGGAAGGAAGATGGCGGGGTGTCTGGTAAACCACGTGAGAGTGAGGCCTGGAGGGATTCTGATCGATTATCGGCTTCAATCCGTCAAAAACCGAGATATGCGTCTGTCAAACGTGACAGTTCAATTGGGAATAACTTATTAATACTCCACAATTTTCTTATCAGCGAGGTATAAATCGTTCAGATGATTTCGTTAAACTCATGATCAAATAACTTGACGAAGAAATTTATATTAGAGAGAGAGAGCGAGAGAGAGAGAGAGAGAGCGAGAGAGAGAGAGAGAGAGAGAGAGCGAGAGAGGGAGAGAGAAGGAAGACAATTTCAAAGCCTATTTTCATTTTCCTAATCAATGATGCGTGATAACCCGTATAATTTAATATAAAAAAACAAATTTTTTTTCTGTATAAAACTGTACTAAGTACACCTTTCCTTCGACTAATCGACAGACAAGGGGATTCTAATAATAACTTAAAAACATTTATCTTTCGATCAAGTCTCTCTCTGAGATTTAAGGGATTTCTTCCTCGAAGTAAAAAAATCAAAAA
>NW_021850084.1:265927-268005 GCF_003651465.1 Formica exsecta
CACCATCACCACCGGACTCGGAAACGAAGTCGAAGCTGTGTGCGAATAAATATGTAATATATGTAATATCGTGAATGAATATCCTTCGAGCGTTATTTTTCGCGATCGCGAATCTCGTTCTTTAATTAAGTAGAATGTTCCCGCGTTTGTTCAGACGTGACGCATTGTCAAACGTCATTCACTTCGCATCTACCGTTAACGGTCAGCACTAATTGTCCGTATTACAGTGAGTATTTAACACGCTCGTAATTAATATCGCTCGGTGTCAACAACGGCAAAATCTAGCCATCTAGATTCTAGACGATCGACAATTCGCGCTTATCGTAAGAACGATATCTCACGTTGATAAGAAAAAAAAAAAAAATTGAAATCGTCGTCTGGTATTATTAAATTTACTAATTACTGTATTTAATGTCATTTATCCTTATCTGTATGCTCAAATTAATTTCCGTTTTACTTTCGTTTGTATAAATAGGCCTTCCCGTATATCATGCTAAATAAATATAATAAATAAATAAATAAAAATAAATATAATAAATAAAAATAACTAGTTATCGGAGGAAAAAAAGACACGATGATGGAGTGAATAGCGAATATTGTTCCGTGTCATTAAATTATTATCCATCACTGTATATAATATACACGGTTCATATATCGCTAAATTACTGGTGTATATTACATGCTTTATAGCCGTGTATTATATACGTGATCCGGAAATAAAGCGCGAATATCTCGCTAACTACGATGACAAGTCGATCGACGTCGGTGGAGAGAATCGACGACCCCACAAGTTCGCCAGAGCTTATAACATAACCGATATCGATCTCAAGCCGAGCTCTCGACGAGCTCTCGGGCCTGACTTTGCCAACGTCGATTGACGCTAATCACAATCAGTTAACCGTAACTATCTATCGCTCTCTATGCCAGTGCTATAATCACAGATTCTCCATCTCTATCGCGTATGTTGGAAAAAAGAGACGGAGAATCCCGATCGGTCACCTACGACGATAGTTGACCTTTAAACTCGACGAGAGGCTTCTACGTCCTGCTCCAATTATCTTTTTCCAACGACGACTTGTCAATTTCAGATTTAATTATATCAATAATTCTTTAATGTCAAATATAAAAAGTTGAACCTCTCGTGATTCGATTCAATTATCTACGACAAAAAGAGAGATGAGAAGAGAGACGGATGGGAAACGAAAGGGGAGATCTCGCTTTCGAGACTCACCCTCGTCGTCAACGGACTCGTCCGGCGTTGACGAGCAGGTCTGGCCGTCCGGCTGGATCAGCTGCGTCCGCCTTGCGTCGCGTAGCCGGGTAAAGAAGTCCACGGCGTAGTCGATGATGTCGCCTGGTTGCTCCAACAGATAGCTGATCGTGAACTCCAGCAGGACGTCGCGCAGATCGTCCGGCACCGTGATCTTGCCGACGTTACGTTGACAGCTCATCTTGGGCCTAACCGATCCTATCCTCACGTCGATCCTTCTAATCGCTCCTCGCTCAACCTTGTCAAAGCTTTCCCGCTCCTCACTTCAACGCCTCGGCTCCTCCGAAGCGCTGTCGCGCGACGCGAATCGTCCACGGTTAACGGCACGTCACGTCGATGCCGGGATCAGGTGTGAAACGTCAAAGGACCGCCTACCTTCGGCGCGCTCTGTTGCCTGTCTGGCTGGCTCTCTCCCGTCGCCGGCCACCTCCTCTCGTCCACCGGCAAGATCCGTTGCCCGTTCGCCGACGAAGCTCCCCGGCCGCTTCCCGGTGCCGCGCGCTTACTCTCCGCACGACGGGGAGAGGGAAGGACGGGGAGGGAGGGCTACCTGCCTGCCGAGACGACGATGCGCACAGTCGCGCGGAACGTACGACGCGTACCCCGACAAGGAACCGATCGCGGTCGCTAAGATGGCGACTGATAACATCCGCGTCGTGTGTAGCGCTGCGGGCTGCGGGTCGAGTGAAGCCGTGAAGTTTCAGTCGAATTCGGCCTCGGTCGTTGAGTTCGATTCGAGTGTCAATCGATGATAGGCTATGTTCGTTCCAATCGCACATTTCAATTTCTCTTTCCCTTTCAAAGAATG
>NW_021850084.1:268032-272031 GCF_003651465.1 Formica exsecta
AAAAAAAAATTACATCAAAAATTATATCGAGGATTTTTTTGTTTACGATCTTTTGTATCTCGCATATATTTTAATATGATAAAAATTATTGAATATTTTTTAAGGAAATAGAATAGAAATCCAACGACGATTGATAGAACGCAAATTTAATAATAAAATAATGTTAATTAGAAAATAAAAAAAATAAAAAAACACGTAAAACAGAATATAATGGTCAAACGAACGCAGCAGCCAAGTTAAGTGCAAGCAGTACAAATCATAATCAAGGAAAATAAAATGCAAATGAAAGGTCAAAACGTGAGAAATGAAAGCAAATTCAAATTAACAGCAGCATAATTACAGCGTTAATTTAAATTTGCTTCCGTTTTTTTCATATTTTGACCTTTCATTTTTGACGTTTTATTATCCTCGACTATGATTTAATTATTATTGCTTGCGATTAATTTGACTGCTGTGTTTTTTTTTTATCTTTATATTCTATTTTGCATTTTTTCTCATTCTACCATTGAAAAAGACTCGAATTGAGTCCCGGAAAGTTTGATTATAATTTAATGTAAACACATTTATTTAGTATTATTAAAATTGCATTCTCTCTGCCAATCGTCGCTGGTTCCTATTATCTTCTTTTTTATCCTTTGATTTGTATATTTGTGAGCCTATTTTTACGTTTATTAATATTTTTTATAATTTAATATTGCCTAAAGATGTGATTTACACTTTCTAGCCATTAATAGAGAGAATATGATAGTGTTTTATTACACATTAAAAATATTTTAGCACATTCAATTTTATAAATTGCCCATAGATGCTAAAACATCTTTCTTCTTACATTATAATTAACGCATGTGTACAACTAATAAAGTCATGTAAATCACACCGAATCTGTCATTTATTATTTAACTTAATCCTTCACATATGTCAAATGTTTACAAATGATTCAGTGACACAATTCTAAATCATAATAGTAAATAGCAAAGTGAATATAATATTACAAATAAACTCGATAATATGATAACATGTAAGTTGTAATAACAAGAACAAGAAAAAAGTTACTGATAAATGGAATTAAAAATTCTGTGTACCTGTAGTGTGATAAGAAAGTAGAAAACGGGATGTAGTTATTAAACCAATATTTATTTCCAAGCCAATCAATCGTGTGGAAAAATGATTGCAAATGATAGAGCGATCATTATAGTGTATTTGTTAGACTTATTTTTTATAGCCGCAGCTACGCCTACGGCCTCTTGCCCTCTCGAATTTTCGGCCCTTAGACCGCACGTACGGTTTCGAGTGGGAGTGCGGTACACCTGGTGCCGGACCAAAGTGTTTCACGCTCTCGCGAGCCTTACGCGGTCCTTGCATCAAAACTGTGCGCTTGCCGGTCGGTGCGCGTAACGCCAGCTGATCAAATGTGATGATCTCGCCGCCGGCTTTTAAGATGCGTGCCCGAGCTTTCTCGGTCACGCGTAAAGCGCATACCTATAACATCAAAATACCAAAATGATCATATATCGTGCATATATCTTATCTTATACTTTAAGTATAACATATAGTAATTTATTATTATATAATATAATTTCAACATTTCTAAATATTAATATATATGTCATATGTACCGTCAATTTTGGGATTGCAAAAATCCTAGCATCATCAGTGACAGTACCAACGATAACAGCAACACAGTTCTCCCGCCCAGGTTTCTTCATGAATCGCACAATACGTGAAACTGAGATAGGTGGTCGATTAATTTTGCTCATGAAGAGTCTTCTCAGTATAATCTGGTTGAATTTGGCATTTGTTCTCCTTGCCAGAAACCGATATAGCTAGAATATAACTTCTGTTATCACCAGGATTTTACAATATAAATTTACAGTTCTCAAACTTTAACTCCAGAGCTTTCCAGCGTCCTTTAGAAACTTTACCAATTTCCAAAGAATGATATTGTCATGTCTTCTTAAGAGATTCCACAAAATTTTACACTGGAGAAAGTTTGAAAACGGCAAGTTCACAATAAGCAAAAAATTCTAGTAGAAATACATGTGTCAACTATAATAATCGCCTTTTTATTTTGCAAACAAGCGAGATAGGATAGTTGACATGCGTTTCTCTAGCGAACTTTCAAAATTGAATCAGTCTATGTAAGATCTGACACAGAGTGCAGCTCGCAAGAGTTAAGTTTGATGAATTACCCTCCCCTACTCCGTACAAATTTTAAGTTTCTTTCACTTTGTTCGATTGATAACCGAAAGATGATGAAAGATACGATCGGAAATTCTCTGTTGTCTCACGTGCAATAAAGATGCGAGAGCTAACCTCAATGAGATACCAACACGAAATAATGGACGCACTCTTAATTAGATTCGAATACAATAAAATCGAATATTCTTATGCCAAAAAAATATTTCGATTAGTGCTTAACAAAAAAGATATATATTAATTAATAAATAATATAAAAAGAGAAAAACACACTCATTTACCTTGACGAGAAGACGTAAATATACATCTTGCGACTTGGGCTCCGTTCGTCGCACTTTCCTGTCATGTTTATGATTAATATCGATACCCTGCGAAAAGAAATACGCGTCATTAATTGAATTCGAATAGTTTAATATTTGATGAGCGAGTTTTATTATCCCGATTGATTGGCAACAAATATAATATAGTCAGATTTTTCGACCAAATCGGGCATCGTCGCACCGTCTTACCATTTTGACAAACCGGAAAAGAAACCACGCACGCGAGACTCGTGTGCTCTAAAGAGCGGAAATGGCAGAGGGCACTGCCGGGGTTATTTTTCCCGGTGAGAGAAACACCATAGAATAAATATACATAGTAGAGTGGTGATAGAGTGTCCACACGTGATACATTTTGAAAGTTGTCAAGGGAGTTGTCAAATTTGATTGGTCTCACAAGGGAACCTTTCAAACCCGAAAATTCTGATTTTGATGAAACTTTACTTATATGTAAGAGGGAGGGGGGTCAAGAGATGAATTTAGAAATTTTCAGTTGCGGCCCAAGAACGGTTTTAACAATAAAAAATGAAACCACCCCTCATATATAAAACAGCTTTTTGCTTTTCTCGATATATCTCGAAAACTATTTGAGATATTAAAAAATGTTTTATACAAAAGTTTCATGGTAAAAACAATTCTATTTAACTACATTAATAAAAATTTGAAAAAAAAATTTTTCAAAAAAGAATTTCCAGAAATTAAAAAAAAAATAATGTGATTAAATAGAGCTGTTTTTATCATAAAATTTTTGTATAAAATATTTTTTAATATCTTAAATAATTTTCGAGATATATCGAAAAAAGGGAAAAGCCGTTCTACATATGAAGAGTGCTTTCACCCCTTAAAACCGTTTTTGGGCCTCAACTGAAAATTTCTAAATTCATCTATTAACCCCCCTCCCTCTTACATATCAGTAAAGTTTCATCAAAATCAGAATTTTCGGGTTCACGCGGTTCCCTTGTCAGTAAACTGTCAAGTTCAATATTATAATATAATGTGATTGGCGCATCCATATTTTGGTCGCGGAAAGCGATGCGTACTGAAAATTGACCTCATTTTTTTGGCTACAGTGTGTACTTTTTCTATGGAAACACCTGTTTCCCTGGGCGCGATTTGGTTCCGTGATAAGCGAACAGAGTGCGTTGGCGCATCATCCGCGTCGGCGTGTCAAGTATGCTTTATGTCAGTCGGGTTAGCGGCGAGTTTTAGGTTAATCGACGAGACCGGGCGAGAGCGCGGTGTGTGTCCAAAGTGCCATTAAGTAGTCGTCCGACAATTTTTCTATCGACGACACCGCGCTCTCCGACGAGGAAACGTGTAGTCGAACGGTTAAATGACAGACGATTATGGCAACGCCCACTTGTGATAAGAAAGCGAGGGTGATCGTTTTAGGAGGTGAGAGATATTTTCTATTTTATATATGTATATATATATATATATACTTATAGATGTACGATTTATACATACATATTAATTGTGAAAGACT
>NW_021850084.1:272576-287340 GCF_003651465.1 Formica exsecta
GGAAGAGCGCCGATAAAACGGTGATTGATAGACTCTTATCGCGTTCGCGCAGGATGCGGTTTCATCGGACGTCATCTTGTGGAATATCTGCTGGATAATGATCTGGTTTCGTACGTGCGAGTCGTGGACAAGGTGCCGCCGCAGACCGCGTGGCTCAACGCAAAGCACCAGCAAGTGTTCGAGAACCCTTTGCTCGAATTCAAAAGCGCTAACTTGATTAACATAGGTAATCACAGTAGGATACACTAGGGCAAGCAGAGAAAGAGTAGGAGTCTTGTTCGATAATTAACGTAAATTTAAAGATCTTTAATCTCGATTATTCTTTAGAAATTTTTGATAATTTGTAGAATAATTGAATATCTCTCTATCATTTTATCTGGTCTTTACATTTTTTGATTAATCAAAATCATCTCTTCGCTCTCTTGCCTCAGTTTATCATGTAAAGTATAAAATATAATGCAGACAGTTATATCTAAAGGGATAATTTTTGTCAATCTATCTAAGCATCCTGCCAAAACGCATTTTCATCTGACGAGCCTATCGATTATGTGTTCAATTGTGCTGGCGAGACAAAGAGCGGCCTCACAGATCCGGTGTATAAAGAGGGAATTTACAAATTGAGCGTGAATTGCGCTCAACTAGCAGCCAAGATTAAAGTCTCGCGTTATGTGGAGATATCTTCTGGCAATCTTAATATCTCTGAAAAGGTATTCTTTTGATATTGATATATATTTTAATTTATGAATATAGATTCAGGACTTATCATTGTGCAATGTTGCATAGACTCCTCATAAGGAAGAGGACGCTGGAGAACCATGGACGTTTGTCACGAAATATAAGTTACAAGTAGAACACGAATTGAAGAATATACCAGATTTGAAATATACTATACTCAGACCAGCCATTGTATATGGTTGCGGTGACAGAAATGGCTTAGGTAATTCTAAAAAATATAATTATTCTTTCATAATTAATTTTATTATTGAAAAATATCTGCATCATCCTCTACCAAATTAAATAAAGAAAGAAAGAAGTGAAGCTTAATAAATTTTACGATTTTTAGCACCGAGATTAGTAGTGGGCGCAGTTTATAAGCATTTAGGAGAGATGATGAAATTACTCTGGGGACCAGAACTTCATATGAATACGGTTCATGTAAGAGACGTCGCGAGAGCTATCTGGTATGTGGCCAACAGACCAGAAACAATAGGCCAGACATATAATCTCGTCGACGAGGGAGATTCCACTCAAGGTTCCATAAGTGCCATAGTCTCAGAACTGTTCAATATCAACCACGATTATTGGGGCACGACGCTATCAACGCTGGCTAAAGTATATTATTCTTGCATATATTTATATACCAAAGTATAATGTTTAAAAATAGATTATTAAAATTTCAGAATAATAATTACATCTTATACTTTTATGCTTTATAGACTGATATGAACTCTGTTGTTGAAGAAGTAAATGACAAACACATGGGCCCCTGGGCAGAAGCATGTCGCAAGGATGGAGTGGAAAACAGCCCTCTCTCGCCCTACATAGATCAAGAGCTTTTATATAATAAACACTTATTTTTAAAACCTGGAAAGCTTTCGAACACCATAGGATTTACATACCTGTATCCTAAATTAACGAAAGAGGCCCTTACAGAGGTAAGTCGTCAATTTGAAAATCGAATATGAATATAGAAAAATGCACATAAAAATATTTAAAAATGATCTCACGAATTTGCAGGTACTCAATGACTATGTAAGCATGAAAATCTTCCCATATTCTTTGGTCCTGTAAACTTTAGCAATATCGACTGCCGAATTCAAATATATCGACAAGCTTATGATAATTTTATAAATATCAGATACATACGGACGCCAAGCGCCGTTTCACCGTGTGCCTAGAAAAAGGTTCTATACATGTTATATACATTCTATTACACGTGACGCTTGACCTGCGCCAAGAGATAATACTAAATAAATTTATAGAAAAGCGCATATATCTGGAATTCGAAGATTTCGTAGACTGGCCTATCGCCAATGTGATAAAATAGCAATTAATGTACTTAATTATACCAAGTTAATTTTCAAAGTACAGAACTTTTTCGCACCTTTTTTGAAAGGTCACGCTAGTCAAACTCTTAAGAATAATTCGGAACAATGTTAAGATCTTGTGCACGAAAATAGGTATATATATATATATATATATATAGGTATATATATATATATACACACACATACCTACTCTCTTTTTGTTAATAATAGATATTTATTAATATGAAGTAACTTCAATATATATTGAAATAAACATTTATAATTAACCATTATTATTTAATATTAATCAATAATGTTAATTAATCGTTAATATTATTACGATTAAATATGGATTATAGGTTTATTTTGGATATATATATATATACACATATATATATATGTATATATAAAAATGCTTAAACTTAAGATGACATTCATAGTTTATAAATCGATTTGGATGAATATATTTTAGAAAATCATCATAAAAAAGAAAAGAAGATGCTTTTTATATGCCATTTTTTCCAGACTGTGGATTGTACTAATAAAGTTGTTGAGAATCCATGTACTTTTTATTGTTGGATATATGGGATATGTAAGAGGAATTCTCTCTCTTTTATATTCGCTACATTCCAAGATGTATCTTCCATAAGCTGTGAATTAAGTTGAGAAATCTTTCTATTCCAGTCAAATATTACTATCGCATAGCTTTATCGATAACTCGAGTATGTACGACCTAAAGGATCGCATAAGTACAAACATTGTTAGAGACGTGTTTAAAAGGTACACAGAAGATGATATTCCTTATTCATGTATGAATGATTGTTTATATTGGTAGATTTATATACGAGCGCTGCATGTATTTGCATACATTTAATATAAAAACAGAAAGAAAATGATTATTCGTCTATTGGCATTGAATGCCTCAATGATATTAGTATTACATATTTGATTCTATTGTTACACGCCGATGTCGCAGTGTAGATTCTTTGATAATAAAGTTGCTCCATTTATGAAACTGTATATTGATCTTGCTGTATCCTTGTAATATACCAAACTCTTTCCATGTACAGAGGGGACACACATTTTTCTACATAAAATGCATTTATACACTGTCTTAATTTTATTGAATCAGTGGTTACAACAAGACGACGTGTTCAAGAAGGGTCAACAATATTATTAAATATTTCGTATATTTAGTCTTAATACTTCAAACAATAAGATTATAGTTTCATGTAGTTTTTCATTTTTTTATACGTAATATATTAAAATATATATTCTATATAATGTTCTTTGCAGGTAATACATATAATATATATACAAATCGCAGATAAAACGTATGTACAAAGTAACTGCACCCTAAAGAATATGTAATCGCGCATATATTAAAATAATATATCTAATTTAAAAAAAGAAGAGGGTGAAATGAGGGTTTACAGAAAATAAGTTAATAGTCTTCTTATTTTATATATATAAAATTATAATTAACGATAATAGTAAAAATGAATAAATTTTTGCTGAATTCTCTCTTCTCTTTTTGTATATATTATGTGTAAAATAAAGTGTGTAAAGTATATGTCTTGGCAATTATACATACATATATTGTTTATTCTACAGCTAATATACATTATATACACATATATATTTATATATATATATATATATGTATTTATACATAAATATATATATTGTATATGTGCATATGTCACCGGGCGAGAAAATATATTCTTTGAGGTAAACTGTGCATAAATGTAAACAATAGTGTCTAATAGGTACCGAAGTTAAGTTAAAATTAAGTAATGTAAATCACTCTCTGTGCTGAGAGAGTGACAATTACGGAGGTATATTCGTTCGACTAGAGCCGCCGTACAATATAATCAATACTTGCTACTGTGTATTCAACACTACAGTTCGTCTGTGATGAATTATATCGTACTCTGCGTAGAAGGAATGTATGCATATGAAATAATCTTGCACCGATCTCATTGATATGAGGGAGATTTAAAAGATGATGAAAAAGAAATGTTCTTCTCTCTCTTTGGCTGCCTGTATATTGTATATTATTTCTAAATTAAGGTAGTAAAAGAGTAATGCGTAAATAAAAATTGACTGTTAAGAGATCCACAATATGTTGATCCATGTGTCATCTCCAAGCCGTTAATATTATTATAGTAATTAATGATCAATGAATACGCGAAATATTTAGATACAGTAATAAATAGATTATAAATCTATGATATTATGTGTATGTGTGTGTGTGTCATTTTTGACATCTGTATTAATACGAAGAACGCTATATACGATGAGAGATGCTTATTGCTTTTGTATATACTAAGATAATAATATTATCTTCACGGATTTTATGAGACATATACAGAATGTGTCACGTAGAGTGTTATCTGATTGTATCATCATCGGAAAAAACGACCTATAACACATTATGCGAGACACTTTGCATAGTTGACGCGATTATCTCTCCGCACGGCGACTCTATAGTCTCTCTCAATTGTTTACGACACCTAAAACTTATCACATCCATGAAATTATTTCAAGAGCACTATGGTATGTACGGAGTGTTTGGATTAAATTACTGATTGCTATTGTTGGCGTTGCGATTACTTTTCTGCACGGTGTTTTCTACATGATACGCGATATATAATATAGCGATATAAAATCAGGAATATAGCAGCAGAAATGTGTAACCGAAGTAACGTGTGTTACAACTAGAAATGTATAAAAGTATATTACGCTACTTAAATGTAAAAAGATGGATGGGGACAGTTTTGATAAGCGTAAACCCATTCTCTTTCACTCAACTCATATACAACTCTGCCAATCGTATATCTAAAACACAAGAGGAAGTAAAAAATAGCGCGAAAAGCATTATTATTTATTACTACATACTTTCTGCCGCTTGTATTTCACTCAACGCGTCATACCTTTCTTAAAGTTAAAAATCTCTTTTTGATATTCAAATATCTCAAATTTCTATTCTTTTTTTCTTTCTTTTTGTGATAATATTGGTAGTTCTCAAAAAATTATTCTTTAAAGTGTAAGCTGCAGATATACATCTTTTAGAACATAAGAGTGTAATACCACGAGAATATACCTTTGTGTGTGCGATGCGTAATATTAACAATATGTAATGAACTAAGGAACAATCGATTTAGCATCCTGATTTTTTCTCGCCATTATACACCAGCTGTCATCAACGCTTTATAAGATCCATTTGCTAAAATATACCATCAACAAATACAAAAAGTACATGAAAAAGCATATGAATGTATATACCCTCAACAAATATGGAAATAATATAAAATGTAACAGGCGTATTACATTATATATATATATGATAACAAACGCAAAACATTAATTAAATAAAATCGTAAGCCAGACACATTGAAAATGTGCAAACGCGCGCATTCGCAACAAATAAAGTTGCTGCGCAAGAACTATTTAAGAATATATAAATTCAATATCATATATATATGCGATCTGTGAGATTCTCAATTATATTTATAATACATATAACAAGTTCCATGTATTCATGTGTGTAAATAAAACGATTCTTTCTATTTCTGTAGAACTGTATGCGATCTGTAAATATAGAACTATTGTAATGATTTGCGGGGTCCAATAAACGGAGAATAAGTAAATCATGGTGCACAGTTATTAACTAAATATATCCATTAAACATGAAGTATCTGCAGTAACAATGGTATCTTTTCTTTTCTTCCAAGTAAAAAATGAAACTATATTTTCGCGGAACACTTTCCATATATATATATATATTAGACTTCTAACAGACTCTGTTATGAAAATGCGGTATAATATTCTATGGAATGAAGATACGATATAGCTTTTTTTTTAATATATGTGCAGATCGAATTAATCCTAGCGTTATTTGTTTTCATACTGTGCTCATGGTGACTATATTATTGCATGATTCAGGGTGTAATGTGTTCATCTAAAGTATATAATATACTGAATGTAAAATGCAATAAATAACAATTAGTGGAGGTACAGTAATAACATTGACATTTCTACGTCTCACTCTAAAAGATATAGCTTATTCTCTATCAGGTACTGTGTTGGGTTTTTCTGTCATGGTAACATGCACCAGTCTGGAATATGTGTCTTGTATGTTAGTCTCAAAATGCTGCTTCTTGCTTTTTTGTGTAATACACAGAACTGCTTTATACCAGCTAATACGCTAAATATTGTACAACAGAATGTTGACGTTTAATCGTATCGATTACCTAATCGTTTTAAAAACGATATTAATCTTATGAACGGAAAGAAGCCCAAGAAATATGTAAAAATCTTACGTAAATTATTCTGAGGAATAATCTCCGTTAATTATAAAAATATCGCGTCTATTAATACATACAGTCTTTAAGATCTCTTATAGAAGTAAATGAAGTAAGTGAAAAATGAGATGACCTCTATTTCCTTTACGTGCTATTATAATTTGAGTTATTATAATTCTGAGCACAATTATCTTTCCAAATATTCTTCCCATTCATAGGATCCTTCTTTAATTTAAAGTATGACATATCAATAGTCCATTTTAAACTAAAATACAAACTTACGTTGAATATTTTAGGAAGCTACACTCGACAAAAATTATTTTTCATTCGCTATGCACACTAACTCCAAATGTGAAAAAAATTTAATTCTGATTTCTTAAAGAAATCAATGTTTGCTTTTTTTTTATGTAGAAATGACATCTTAATGACACACATATGGTATATTAAAATAAAAAGAAAGAAAAGAAAAGAAAAAAAACACGAAATAAAAAATTTTCTTAACATTTCTAAAAACGCGTAGCATCTGGTTAGAGCCTTTCCCTGTCTTCTTAATACTAAATGTTTTTTCCTCTTGTTTACAATTAAATATGGAAAACTTATTTTGGAATGATCAGTGTCTCTGCGCTTTCCCATTTTAAGCGATCGTCAATTCGAAACTGTTGTCAGAACGAAAATTCGTCAACTGAGTTTAGGCCATGCTTTGCCCGGCATATTTAGCAATTTTATGTTCCCAAACGCGAAGGAATGCACGTCCGTATATCTTTCTACTATACCAGCATTCAAAGTGTGATATTTTTTATGAACATATTCACAATTAACAATTATTCTATCCTATGTACAGAGGCATTTGGAAACTTACTATTTCATTCCAATTAATTTTGTTCGCGCATCTCTTAATGTTGACATGTTTATTTAATTTCACACACAGAATTATTCAAAATTTGAAAATTGATAAAAAATAACAAATTAAGCATTTTTTTTTAAAACTTGTGCAGAAATATTATATATTGATTAAAATATGTTCCTATTCACACAACGCATATATTACGAGTAATTAAAAGAAAAGTATCAAGAGATGTTATCAATTAATCCTTCTATTAATTAGCTTTAGTTTAGTTTTGTAATTATTTTCGCGCAAACCCGTTAATTATTTTCAAAAATATGTAATTTGTTACACCCTCTATCAATCCTTCAATGGTATTTTGAATCAATCTGTGTACACACACACAAACGAGTCCGGCAAACATTTCAAGTATCGTCTACACGATCAATGCACTGCAACAATGCAAAGCAATGAATTTGAGAATCGTATTGCTTTTGTTGGAAATTGTATTGCTTACGCAGACATTTGCTTTATTCTCTGCGCGCAATAAATGTATCTTGTTCATATGTATTTATACGACATGGCGACTAACGCTTTGAATTGAATTTTTGTGTTTGGGTTGGCTCCGACGTATCCATCATACAGCCATCAACTGGTTAGAATATTTACGTTCCTATGTGCATCTTTACTCTTATGCTGAGAAATTTCAATCTTCGGAAAACCTCCTAAGAGGCATATGGGAGGGCGGGGCTCAAGCAAGAACTGGGGCTCTGGCGACTGCCAGTCCGCGAGTCACACATCGCCCGATTAACGTCTTAAAATCGGACACGAATTTTTACATTGATCGCGTGTCAGACAATACTCTTACTTGCACAACATAAGTCGCGTCGAACTTTACCAGGTTGTTGTAGTTTTGCATTGCTTTCGCGGAAAAATTCATTTTTTCTGTTTTCTCGCAATATTGATTCGGAACGATTGACGTGTCAACCATAAGGGAGGAGGAAACAGGAGAATAGGTATTCCTACTTACTGCATACCTCGATACCGGTGCGAAGCATTGAACACCTGAGTGTTTTGCCTAACGCATTTTCACCCGTTTGGTCCGAGCGCCGGAACAGATGCGCACGGGGCTTTTGACGATGATGAAGTCTCTCCGTCCGGACATCCTGAATTGTTATTTAAACTGCTAGTGCTACTGCCTAAAGTACAATTGACCATTGTGAGCTGCGTGCCTTCCAAATCTTGTTCCTCCTCCTCTTCTTGTTGATTATTCGAGGCGGAACTGCCTCTTCTTTTGTACTGTAATCACGAAAATCATGGATGAATTATTAACGAACAATATGCCTCCCCATTGTCCACAAGATGTTAAAACTCGCAGTAATACCTGAGGGTTTTCCATAATATGAACATCTTTCGAGCCTCCATTTACCTCCCATGGCGATAATAAGGGTTCCTTTGCACAAATTTCAAAAACGCCATTAGATTGTGCACCCTACGCAACACATATCGTATATTATCTCTTGATTGAGATATATAAATTCAACTTAAGCAAATTTCATTACCTTTGCATCGGAATGCGGATTCGTTTCGAGCGGAGATGATGGGCATAGCACAGCCAATTCAATCTCGTTCGAGGCACTGGTAGCATTCGCTTGTTGATTTACGGAAGTGGAGGACTGCTCCGCGCAACATCCGTTTCCGTTTCGCGATAGTACACGCCCATTTGTAGGTTGAGCACCGTTTCTCAACGAGCGAGAATTCTCGAACTTTCTCCGGCAGTATATACTGCATAGACATATCGCGATAAACCCGATGCTTATGCTGACTCCGAGAATCACACCTGTTTTTTTAACCATGATAGCATGTAAGTTGAATATAATGGTTAACATGATTATTTTTATATCCAAATCTCTACTCTTTCACTCACCTAGACTCTGATCGGGCTTAGGGTTTTGCGGTGGCTTATCCTCCTTGCCGGACGGATCGGGGACTTTTGACACTCCACCGCCACTGACACTACTACCACCACCTCCTCCACCACTACTACTACCGCCGGTAATAATAATGATAGGGTCCGATAGTTTCCCATAACCGGCTCTTGTCGCTGCTTGTACCATAACAAAATACCGTTTGCCCGGCGCTAAACTCGGTAGGGTCGTTGACGTTTTATTACCGGGCACAGTCACATTGCCCCACGTCGCCATCAAGTCCATGGTATACGCGACGAAATAATTTTGTATGATACCGTTCACGTTGCTCGGTTCTTTCCATGCGATTCGTACCTTCGTATTGTTACCCAAGAACCATTGTACGTCTTCGACCTTACCAGGAACTATTTGTTTAGAATAGATAATATTTAAAAAACCGATAAAAATATCTATATATTGTAACCAAATAATATAACTTTGTTTCTCACCATCTTCGTTTGTGTAACACTCTATAGATTCACTATAGAGACTGGTTTGATTCGTGTCGTGTCTAATAGCTCTTACTTTAAACTGATATAAGGTAAAAGGTTTCAGTTTGTCAACGTTTACTTTTGTGTCATCTCTGTAAATATTTTACATAGATTAAAAAAAACAGCTTTGTATTATAAAATTATATTCATTTTAAAAAGAAGATTAAGTCATATACTTACATAATAAAACATTCAGAATTGTCAGAAATTAGCGCATGTACTGCATGATAACAAAGTTCAAATGAATCTATGCTATGAACATCAGATAATGTCCATGTTACATTTATGGACGTGGGTGAGACAGGAATAGCCTCCAAAGCCATTTGTATGGTATCTAAATTACGAGATTATTGCATATAAAATTTTGTCTAATCTCTATTTAAAGAAAATATATTATGTAAAAATCTAACAAAAACTTACTAGCATTGGATTGTGCAGTCTCTATATGTTTTGTCAAGCAACCTGTTGCTTCGCCCAAGCTCACCATGCACAAACCCATGGTATAAGAAATATTCATATCTAGATAAAAATAAATTACTATATATTTTTTATCTGTAATGCTATCAAAAAAGGAGACCATCATATAATGCGAAATATTTACCAAGATCAGTAAACAGATATTCAGTAATGTTTTGTGGTAAAAGAATAGTAGCTAATTTTTTGCCATCTTGATTTTCACAATAAATTTGCCAGGAATCAAATTTTGATTCAATTTGATCATTTTGCTTGAAATTAATTTTCCATTTCATCTAGTACCGAAAGAAATGTTTATAAGAAATGATTCAAATAATCATAAATATTTTTTAAAATTCAATCAATAAGCTATATATAATATACTTATATACCTTAATTATCGAAGCGTTTACAATTAATACTTGAATATCCACAATATTCCTTATAGTAAATTGATTAGATTCAGGAGATGGCATGGTCACAGTAATCCATTTCAATTGTGTCTCACTAATATTTGGCCAGCCTTGTTTTGTTTTTGCCAATACTCGAAGATCATATTGTGCTCCGGGTATCAAATCTGCAGCCATAAAAAAAATACAATTATACAATGCACTGCTTTTATAAAAAGTAAGACCTAGATAGATACCTAAAAGTATGTAGTACTCAATAGTGGCAGGCAGATAAAGTATTCTGGAATATGAATGCTGGTGGAGTCTCCACTGTAGTTTATATTCCACTACAATGCCGCGAGATTCCTTTTTACTCAAAGGCTCCCATGATACATTTAGTTTTGTACTACTGATTATATCCACATTCATTTTTGGTGCGGCTTTAGGAACTGAAGAAACAGGTTCGTTATTTTAAAATTTAATTGAAAGAACATTACATTAGATTATAAAATTAACACAGATAAATAAGAAATACTTACCACTTGGAGCTGTGGAACACAGAATGGTAGCCGATTGATCGCTAGCACCATAATTATTCCACACTCGTACATAGAACGAGTAATTTGTAAACGGTTCAAGAAGCTTTGTTACTTCTACAGATGTAGAATTTCCTGGTTCTGGCGGAGAGACTTCTTCCTTGCCACCTTCTGTTATAAAAAATATGATATATTAAATATGTGGAAAAATATGTGGAATTGAACTGCAATTTTTTTGAATCTCTCTATATCATACTTATCCTAGATCATAATCGAACCCACCTACAGAACTATAATGGACGGTATAAGCTGTAATACTGGTATACGGTAGAGACTTTGGTGGTTCCCACGAGATTAAGATTCTAACTGGTGAAACAGCGTGACATTTTAGAGAAGTGGGTGCGGCGGGACTATTGCGCGACGTATTTACTTGTAGCCGACCAGCGGCCCAAATTTCACCCGCTGAATTTACCGCCACACATTGGTATATGCCAGAGTCAGACGGTACTGTCGCTGATATTGCTAATTCTATCTTATTGTATTCCTTAACATAAGTCGTTCTGCGACCTATCAACGTACAGAATGAGTAATCATAAGAGTATATTCAACAATCTGTTTTGTCTCAATAATTAATTTACCATTGATAGTAATATTCAACGAGTCTTTCAGCCAATAAATTTGAGGTACGGGTGATCCCTGCGCCTGACATTCAAATCTCGCTGTTCTTCCATTTGGACAGATTTGGTTCGTCGGCGTTTTTATAAATGATGGTGGTATCAATATGTCTACAGTTATATTCTGTAACAATTTAGACGAAAAATATATTTGTCATGTTTACATGCATATATATTCATTGAACATCTTTTATATATTTCATCAAGTTAATCATACCCACCTGTATTTCTAAATCATTGGTGATAATATTTTTTGAAGAACACGAGTAGATACCAGCATTGGAAACATTTACATTTGTTAATGGCAGTATAGCAATGCCATTAGTAGAATTAAAAAGGATGCGAGGTTGTGTAACATTATCTGAGAACATAAACACAATCAAATATATTAAATTTTGCTTAACACTTAAATATATGCACAAGATTGATTTTTTATTTCTTTACCTATATAACGAGGAATAAATGACCATGTTACGAGTGGTGACGGATAACCGGATGCAGCACATGCCAGATTAAGATTTGATCCATTGAGTAGCCAATGATTGTATGAAGTCTGCGGAAACAAGGATGACGGAGTATGCGATCTGTTACCATCTGCTCTTGAAATAACTGTTAGTTTTGCTTCTCTGCTCTTTTTGGTCTTTTTTAAAAATTCATTTGTGACTATGCATCTGGAATACAACATAATGTTTATTTATTTTAAAATATAAAAATAAATAATAAACAGAAAAAAAAAGAAATTGAAAATTATATTATATACCTGTATGAGCCAGCATCTGACAGTTTCGTTGCACTTATATACAGAACACCTGGTGGTATCATAGAATACTTTGATTCGTTATGATAAGATAACAATGTTTCGTTATGCTGCCACGTAATATTGGGTGGGAAAGGAACACTGTCTATCAAGCAAGACAATCTTGTAACTTCACCTTCTTGAACAGTAATATTTTCTGGAGATTCTTTAAATGCATGTGCAAACTCTGTAATGTATAATATTTGTTATAGTAATTATGATATTCTAGATTTCTTAAAAGAAATTTAGGCCGGTATTCATAGTCCGTTCTTATATCCAAGATCGTCTTAAGTACGATCTTATTATATATAATATTATATTTACCTGCTATTTGAATAAATGTAGGAGCTGACCGTATCAAACCTCCTAAACTGGTACGTGTTACACAACGATATTCATCCTTATTGTGGTTTCTAGCATTAACAATACTACTCCTTTCCTTTTCTTTGAACTTTTGCATTTGTAAATTTTGTTTCTATACATATAATATATAATTTAATTTCCAATATACATCACAATCTGACAATAATAAATCTATCAATGTATATACTGCCTTGTACCTTGTAAAAGTGAAGAGAGCCATTGGAAAGAAGAACACAGCGAGTAAGACCACATGGAGGTGCTGGTACTCCATTGTGCAACCAAGATATAGTCTCGTTTGAACCAGCTATACAACTAAGCGTGATTCCCTTTTTTCCTAGTATCACATGGCCGCTAGGTTGAATTTCCAGTGTTAATCCAGACTCCTTAGTTAGACCAGCATCAGAACTATCTGGTTTAGACACGTTTCTACCACTGATGTTCCCTCCAATACCCTTAACACCTGTCAAACAAACAATTTAAATACAACAATATTTTAAGGAGAAGCATCTGATAACATGAATAAACGAATACGCAATATCAGGTTGCAATTTTCCCTTTAAAAGTTTGCTACCGTACAAAAGACTTTTTAATTCATGCTTAAAGATTATACAATAATTGACGATTAGTCCAAAATAAATCTATTCTCTACTCTCGCATTACATTAGAGAATATATTTATTTTGAAACATTTCAATTTTAATTTAAGAAACAAATCATATAAAATTCTTATTACAAAAATGTAAAAACGATATGACAAAACTGCTTTTGGAAATCGCTTTTCTACGACGTACACCGATGAATGTCACCGATGACGGAATTAATTTACAATTTGTATACAAAACGGCGAGCTCTCTCGAGAACGTCGACGATGTCTGGACTCATGTGCGCATACAACCAGTACATCGTTCGATCCGCGATAATCTATCCCGTACTCGTCGCCGGGGAAGCAGTGTACTACCGACACGGAGATCGGTGCCAGAGGGGAGAGCGTAAACATACAGACAGATCGGCCGACACGCACCTGCGGCACAAGCTGGCTTCAGCACTTCCGTAATCAAGACGCTCAGCAAGAGTACTCGCGCCGCCATATATCCGCGCTCATCGGCAACGGCACGTGTATGTGTATGTGTGTGTGCCTTTGTGTATATGTGTACGTATAGTTGTTTCACTGGCAGAGCGCGGCGGCCGTGGCCCGCCGTCGTCGATTCGTTTTCTTCGACTTCCTCGTCGTCTTCGTCGTCGTCGAGCTGCTCGCGGGCAAAATTCGTCGCCGCATGTTTGACGTCGATCGGGCCGGCCTCGTCGGAGCCGAGAAAGGATGGAGCATCCGCTGCCGCCGGCCGTTCCGTTCGCCGAGCCGGAGCGCCCTTCTCCCTCCCCCTCTCTCCCGCCGGAATCCACCCCACTCCTCCCCTCGCGCTCTCTCTTTCACCTCGCGTGTGTATATACGCTCACATCGTCTCGACCGGCGCGGCGGCGGCGCGCTTTATCCGATACCGAAAAGCCGACGGACGCGGAGAGAAGGACCGGAAACTGCGATGCGGAAGCGAAGGAAAATCCCGGGCACTCGAGCGATCCGATGACACCGAGACACGACACCGTCGATCACCGCTTCTTACGGGAGGGAGGCCTGTCTCCAGAGTTTCACGTTTGCGTTGCGCGTCCTCGTCCCTTTTAGCACGCGACTCCTTCGTTCCTGCTTGCCATCTTGCCGTTCCTCGGGCGTCCTCGTTCTTTACCGCCTCCTAGCAACGCGAGAGGGAGATTCCAACACCGGCGGTCGCGCCGTCCGAAGGAAAGATAGGCGCCGAGATACTGATCGGCGAAGCCGGTACCGAATGATGTTTCAAGGCATCTATATTTTGACAGATGAGATATTAGTTGTCATTGGTACGGCTCGCAAAATTCGCAAAGCGAATTTATTCTGTGAAAAAAAAAA
>NW_021850084.1:287473-287934 GCF_003651465.1 Formica exsecta
AAATCACGGAATAAGAATGAAATTCATTTGACGAACGAACGATTACCATTCAGTAAAATCATCGCAGAATTATATAATGTCATTGTAAATCAACCGCAAATTGTAATGTGTACGCATATCTGTCAAACTTGAAGATTACACTGTAAATTGTAAAATTAATAGCGCGCGCGCGTTGTTAAAAATAATATATATTATACCAAATCGATAATGTCAATCTTTCCGTGACCATCCGATAGTCAAGAATATTTATCCACGCAGGTTTGTGAAATCTTTTTTATCGAGCAAGGATAATTCGAGGAAAAAATTTACATTAATTTTTCATTTTCAGAGTAATATATTTATATTTGACCAAGAAAAAAAGTTAATATAAAAAAGATAGTAATTTTATGTGTGTGTGCTTTTTTTCAAACGCAAAAGAAATTTCTTTTTATCTTTTATTTTTTATATTTTTTAATTTTATA
>NW_021850084.1:287976-290168 GCF_003651465.1 Formica exsecta
ATATTATTTTTATTTCTTATATTTTTTTCATTTTATATTATATTATTTTTATTTCTTATATTTTTTATTGATTTTCTTTTATTTCTTTGATATCGTTATGACAGATATAAAGAGTTTAATATATTTTCTAATTTCTTTACTGAAGTGAAAAATCCTATTGGAAAAAAATATTGATAAAAAAAAGATTTGTTTTGATCACTTTGTCAAATGGAAATTTTTCCGACTTGTATATAAATTCGATTTGAATATTAATCTAATAACGGAATTATTTCTTATAGATATATATAGCTGTTGCATTCCGGGTTTTTTTTTTTTTTTTTTTATTGTCTGCTGCCAATCATACTTTTCTCTATGATAGCAATCGCGTGCGAGAGAAATCGCGCAATCGTGTTTTATGTATATATATCCTGCAGTCATTTTATTTCCACAAAAAGAAGCACGGCATAAAGCACTATATGTCGTACATACATATCGATGAGAATGACGGCGACGATGGATCGATCGAAGAATCGGTGATACTCGCGAGAGAACCGGTTTACTCGACAATTTTCCGACTGCGCCCATGACCTTAGCACCGCTTTCACTCATAGGGAAAGTTTCCTCCCCGGTACTGGAGGGGTTGCTCTCAACAGTCGCGACGACGGGGAGAAGATCCGTGAGAGTCGTAGAAAAAATTAAGCGAATCCATTAAGGAAGCCTCCATTGATTCACCTGGAATCATCGTTTTTCTTTTCCCTTTCACAAGCATTGCACTTCCTTCAATTTCCCCTTTTCTCAGCGGAGGGCTGCTGCAAAGAAAATTTCAATTTCCTTCTCACAAGATGATATCGGTCATTGTTCGTGCAAACAAACACTCAAAAAAATGTCTTGCTGATATAGGTAGATTTCTAGGTGTCACAACAAAAATTTATCGCTATTTTTTGTATCTGTTAGAATATTGTCTGTTACATATAGAATTTATAGCAGCAACATTCTAATAATATCTTCTAGAAAATTTAGGTCCCATTGCCAAATGTTAATCACTGCATTGGATAAATATGAGTTTCGATACTACAGAACGATCTTTGTGAGAAATATAACTGCCAATTATAACTGCAGCATCGAAAAATTGAGAAAAATTGTTTAAAAGAGCTAGATAGATTGAGCGCGTTATACAAATATGTTAGACGTGAGGATTATATATTCATTTGTTTCTTGCCGCTAATTTTTTCTGTCTACCACAGCCAAACTTTATAACAAGTATGATTGGCCTTAACATGGATAGGCGCCACAGAAAAACATTCTTTCTAAATTTCACAAACAGTTCAGATATAAATTCTGTCTCTGTCACTTAGATTGATTAAATGCGAAACATATGCGATATCACAGTATTTGCTAATCATTTATGTACCTCAGTTAATTTTGCGCACCCAGAAAATTTTTGCTGTAGTTGCAAAACCACTTTTTTGAGTGAAAGTAAAATATTCCGATCTGGAAGGGGTTCGATTTTGTATCGCGAGACGATAAAATGATAATAATTACATCTCTCGGATAAATAACTATTGTTCGCGTCGTCCTCGTTGAAGGAACAGACCGTTATTTCGCCCATAATGACACCTCGTCCGATTCAATCCGTCCCGTGCCTTTCACGTTGGGCGAGCACGAAATAGAAACCGCTAATTTCCGTCATCGTCGTCATCGTCATCATCATTGTCGTCGCATGCGTCCTGCGAGGAAGGAAAGACGGGGCCGCGTTCGCGAAAGTCTTTCCCTCGCGTTTGTTCGGTTCAGAGATTATCGTGCTAGTAGGACGACTTGGCATCTTTGACGTCTTGGCGAAACTAATTAGCACAATTTGTCATACCTGTTGTCGGCTCTTTAAGATTAATCGCGTCCTTCGAACAGGGCTCGAAATATCTATCGATCGATCCAGCGTAGATCGTTATCTCGTTGACAACGCAAATCTTTCCGCGGCGCTTTTATAGAAAAACAAAATTATACCGAGTCATATCATCGATTCTTAGTCCATGAATAAATCAAGATTATATGTGAAAGTGAGAGTGAGATAATTATATGGACAAAGTTAGAGATGTACAAAAACCGTTTTTTTTTTTCTAATAAAAGAAAAAGTCGAACGATTTAAACGATAAAGTCAGTGTTCCCAATTGGAGAAGGAGATGGCTCGAATTTTTTTTTTTTTTTTTTTTTTTGAA
>NW_021850084.1:290355-294734 GCF_003651465.1 Formica exsecta
CAATTTTTTTTTTTTTTGTACGATATAGTCGTATCCTGTGCTTTTTTCGAACGAAATTCGATTCCTGCGCTCTGAAATAGATAAGAAATTAAATTAAATTTAAAGAAATTTAAAGGAATCGATGAGAAGTGATCACCAACCTGTTGCGCCGAGGCCTAATCATCCGATAATGTTAGTTTCACCTTTCTTCATCTTCCGTTTTATGCACAAATGTGAAAGGTGCCCGCGAGGTATAATTGTATAGTCCTCACAGATTAGAATCGCATGTGGAACATCCTGTGCGCGAGTAAGTTGATTTCCAGTTAGTCAAGCTATCTCGTTTCTCATTTTATTCTCACTGTCGTGCGTATAGAGAAAAGCAAAATCGCATTTTGCCGATATTACAAGGGATATATTATTCATGAGTTCTTGAAATGCTTTTGCAGGTTTCACATACGCTATTAGATCGTCACCTGTAACACATTATACACATTCATGAAGCATTGTATTGAACAAGACACAAAGGATTCTCAGTTCATTAAAAAGGTTAAATAATCGTAAAATATATTTTTTTTTCTCCCGTTATAATTCCATTGAAAGTAGAGGTAAAATGGTACATTTATTGCTCTATTATATGCAAATAGTTTCTTATTTCTTCCTTCTTTAATTGAGATCTTTTAACTCTGTCCTGCTTCAAAGAGAGAAAACTGATCAAAGCATGTATAATTGAATGCAAATATAATTTGGACGTGTGAATCGAAAGGAATTTTAAATAATCGAATGAAAGGGGGAAGGGGGAATAGATAAGGCAAATGACGAGAAAAATAATAATAGGGGCTGAAATAAAAAATTATCTTTTACATTTTACATCCTACTTTCTCCAACAAACTTTGTACTAAGAATCTTTTATGTCTATTTAATGTACTGGTTTTCACATGCGTGTAATAACGCTTATCACACACGCAACGCATAATACGCAGATCAGAGTCGTTCGTTAGTAATCGCGAGGAAATGCGATTATGACAATAAAACGATACACCTTTAAAGACAAAGGTAACTTTAGCTACCTGGCGCAAACCTGATGAACAAACGAGGGAAAAAATGAAAAGCACGAGTGCGCGAGGAGAAAGAGGGTAAGAGCGCGGCTATAAAGCGATCCAGTTTCATCGAAATTCTCAGTTTGTCGTATACGTATCGCACAGCAAACGAACATCCCCGACCAGTGTGCGACGAGTTAGTGCGGCGAAATGAAGGCGTCGATTTTGCAAGTAAATGTCCAGAGATACCTTGATAGCGGATGTAAAAACTTTACGTCGGGGCTAACATCTCGTAAATTTGGATTTTACGACGAGTGGACGAAGCGGGGTATCTCGCAGAAATCGCTATATTAATATTCTATTCGATTGTGGTTTATGATTCGCTGATATAGATACGTAATCATCGTTTGTGCAACACAAATAAAATTCGGCATATAATTTATAATCGGCATGTATTTTACGTGTGACACGAGATTGTTGTTGACAGTTGCTGCTATACGAGTATAGAATGTAGATAAAACAAAAAGGAAGTATAAAAATTAATGGTTGTGGTGATTTGCAGTTGGTGTTGCTCGTGATGCTACTGGCTGGACCTTCGGAGGAATTTTTTTTGGAATAGTGAGTGTGACTTTTGTACTTTCTTCCTGAAAGATTATTATAAAGCCTTCGAAAGGAATAAATGTATCTAAATAATATGTCTTACAAATCAATAGTATCTCCTTTTATCTACAAACTCTCCAGGCAATTATTATTTTTATTTACTTGTGAAAAAAAAATTCAAAGCGCAATCTTTTAAAAATACATACCATCACACACAATCAATTTTAATCAAAATTTTACAAGTTGAATTTCTCTAAAATTTATAGTATATTTATATTATATTACATATTATATTATATATATTATATTTTATATTTATATTTTAAACATTTATATATTTATGTAAAATTATTTGAAAAGTAATTTTTAGCGATTCCAAAGCTTAGTTTTTCAGGGGCTCCAGAGAAAGACCCGTTCGTGACGCTTCGGGGATGTCACCGAGGCGATTCTACGAAACCGTCGATCAATATCCATGTCCACGGGAACGATGAAAAATCCTCATGGACTCTGTCGAGCAGCCGTTCAAAGACTGCCTCCATTAAGGAAAGATAAAGCTCGCGCGTAGTATATTATATATTATTAATTATTAATTATTATTAATTATTATTATTATTATTAATTATTTATTTTTAAAGAAAAAAAAATCAAGTCAAAATAAATCAAAGAATTTTCATATTAAAAAAAGTGCATTTGATTTTGAGACTTAAAAAAATGAGAAATCAATTTTGATTACGCGAGACTTTTTTTTTAAATCTCCGCTTTTAATTTTTCAATTATATTTACAATATGTTTTCTTATATATATATATTTTAGTTCAAAGAAGGCTTTGCAAGAATTCTTCCAATCTCTGAAGGCAAAAAAGCAGCCGCCCAAGTCGAACATACAGCATTATCATATGCATTATTACCCGATACCTTACTCTATGTTAATATTGCCGAAAGTTCCAGTTAAACGAGATCTCGACAGATTCTACGAGTACGTTCGCATTCTATTAATATCAAATAGAAAAAAGATTAAACTCGTTTCTCGTCGCGATTGCATCCAACGAGAAATCAATTCATCTTCATGAGCATGTAAAAACTTATTAGTGTAGCGTATTAGGAAAAGTAATATTTCAAGTTTTTTATCATTTCACTGCCTTTTACGGAATTCACAGTAAGAAAATCTGCGATTTCTCGCTGTTAAACTTTTAGTTCTACTTGTAAATAAAATTAATACCAGCGCGACTGGTCGACGACTTATCCAAGCGATTATTTTCTAGCGATACTCTCACATCGTTTGCATGGCCGGATTACAGCAAGTATTTACCTTATCCTTCGACAATCATGTCAGATCTTAAACAACTATTGGACGCAGAGACTCCAAGTGAGTTCGGATAATATTTCACGCAAGAAAAAATTAATTGTATTTGTTTATTTAAATAATTGAAAAAAAAAGAGGAAAAATCTCGCGTAAATCAATATCATCGTTTTGTTTTTTTTCGCAGTATCGGACGACACGCAAGCTACGATCGATCGTAACGGCCAGGGATTATTGCTGCAAGTTCCTGTCAACCAACAGTTCATGATTCATTTGCTCAGGAGATCGCAACAACGACAGCTGGCAAAAGCGATGATTTAAAATAGCCGCGAAGTACATTCTCGTCGATTGTGATTCATTCAAATCAGTAATGAACGTCACGATGAACTTTCTTTAACTTTAAATTTAGATTAGTTAATTAAAATTTAGCTTTCAAACGCTTATCCGATATGTATAAGTATTTTGATGACCTATTAGTCCTATTATTTATTAGAAGCGTATAGACATCTCGGTACGTCTGCGTTTTTATTTTGTATTTTTACATATTTGTACTAGATTGCATGCCAGTCGGAAGAGTTAAAAATAAATATAAATTATTACATGCTCAGAGGCTTATGAGGCTGCAAATCGTCCGCGAGTAACAGTCCTGGAAGTTGTTTACACTTTTTAGCCGCCTCGGCGTGAAACTTTGGCGTGCATTGATGACGTCGCCGGGTTATCTTCCTCGGCAATAAACCGGGCGGTAATTCACGCAGTTTCGGTACGATTGAAATGGCCTTCAATTTTCTTCGTTCGATGCGAATCTTCTGCCGCGTCTCGTAATCTTCCTGCAGCTTCGACGCCAGTTGCGTCATGTACTTACGATCCGTTAATCGTACTACGTGACTTCCCATCAGCGTCGTTAATCGCGATCTTACGGGGATGTAACTGAGCCTGCGTCAATAAGCCCCGCTTCGATTAATTAAAGATTGCTCGAAAACCGATGACGAGACTTACCCGTATTTCACGCAATCCGTTTCCCACCATGCCGGTGGCGCATCGTACAGATCTACAGCTGACAGGAACATATTCTGTCTATGCACGATAATCTTCTTCTTTCACTTTTATTTAAATTTTTTTAACCTGAAATTTCTCGTAGCCCGTCCAGAAGACAATTCCGTTCCGATTAAAAAAAGTATTCTCTCGTAATTTGAGCGTTTTTTGTTGCCCCCGCCCTGTGATCGATATCACTAAGATATGCTATCGAGATCTTTTTGTAAACACCATATTCTATTATTATACCCAGACTGCTAACATGGCTATGTTTTATATAATAACATATATTTATCAATTAAAACTTTCATATGAAATATTGCAGCTTTTCTTTCAAAGATAAGTATCGATTGATAGCCTGGTTGAATGCGATAAAAAGACAAAATTGGACTCCCAGTAAATATGATACAATCTATAATGAATATTTTATAT
>NW_021850084.1:294784-317133 GCF_003651465.1 Formica exsecta
ATATAAAATAACTCAAAAAGTACTTAATGAAAAAATACTTTATTATAGTGTTTTGGAAAGCTTTCGCGATAGGCTACAAGAATATGCAATAAAAAGTAGGCAATTCCATTTAAAAAATTCAATTTGACCTTGATCTGACCTTGGCAACGCCATCCAAGGTCAAACAGCTATTACCATTGAATGCGTCTTTTTAAGCCTTACAACTTTTGTCTGAAATATTTTTCTCTGAAATGCAACGTTTACGAGATATTTGAGTGTATCCAGACTTTTGATACACCCTGTATATTCTACCCAATTGTAAATACCTGACCTGGCTTCATCTGTCACATCGCTGTTAACAGTCTAGGTATAATATATAAAAATCTGTGACAAACACTTTTAGCTTTCAAATGTAATATTATTATATTTAATATTCGTATCTGTTATAGAAGACACTTAATATCATGTGTGGTTATAATCTGGCAGAGAAAGTTTTTCTGTTTAATTGAGCGTAAATAATACCCGACGGCTTATCCACGGGTAGGTAAACCTCTCTGTTTTGTCCTTGTACGAGTTTGGAGAATTTGCTGAAATCCATATCGAAATAATGCTTGTTCGGCATTTGCATCTGGATGCTCTGAATCTGTAAATATTTTATAAATTCCCGTGTATACATAAGGGTATACTGAAGTAAAGTGAGATAATTTAAATCGAATTATTATATAAAATATATTAGATACTGCAATTACGATAAAATACGGTAAATTGTTATTTAAAAATCATATTTACTTGCTTGACTTTATTAAGTATAGACTTTTCCGCGAGGTAAAGCGTATTTTGCACACTGGGCGAGTAAATCCCCGTGTCCGGAGGACCCGCAAAATTTTCCATGATAGAATCCCTCACTGTGTACCACACGTTATCAAAATCTACACCGGTAGCAGTGGAGAATTCCCAGGTAGCCGTTACGACAGTACTGAAAATACGATCGTTCATATCCGGTAACGTCCTGTACTCATCTTGAATGAAATCCGTGAACGAGCTCTGTGTGGTCTTCAATACTCGCAGTCCCTTCAATCCACCGCGAATTAGTGGTGATTCTAAGACCGTATTAATCCCGAAATTTAATCAACGGATTAATTTCTTAATTAAAATTCTTAATTCTCTAATACTTTAATTCTTTAATTTCGCGTGATTATCAAAAGTCTTTTTCCCTCACTTTAATTTTTCGAATCAATCTTATCGGAATATGAACTAAATGAGGCAAGAATTCGACACAAGCACGTGTTCCTTTTTTTTTTTTTTTTTATAATTCATACCATTTTTGAGCTGGCTGACTTGACAAAATCGCGTCGCGGTGGGGCTCATGACGAAGGCGTGATTATGAGGTACTTTGTCAACGTAATGTCTAGTCCACGGATACTCCTCGACGTAGATACTGACTTCCGCTATGTGCTCATACGTGTAGAGAAAGTGAGAGCAAATGAGAAGAGCGAATTCTTCGGGGGATCGAATGCCGTATTTCTTCGCCATGAGATAAACCGTGTTCTTCTGGCTGTCCGTCGCGATGATGTCGTGATTGTCACCATCCTTATAATCCTTCTGAGAGATTAGACGCAAGTGCGTGTCCACTTCGTATTCGCGAATTTCGTGATGTAACGCATCGTCCCGGCGCACATACAACAACTTGATGTTATTCTTACCGTAACCATAAGCGCCTAATTCATAGTCGTCCCTAAACACAAATTCCATTTAGATTTATTTATTATAGTTTATTTTTTTTTTATTTCTCTCTTTCTAATTTATCTTTCTTGACATTAAATTTTTTTTCGTTCCGTGATGCAATGCATTATCTCGATGCATGTAAACAGCTTGCCGTAATCATGTAATTACTTAATTCGTATTTATCTGTATACTAGAAAAAAAGAGCATTTTTTTGAAATTTTACTTGAATCTAATTTTTTTTTTATTAATTTAAATTCTCTGTTTTTCCCAAATTAATTTTTGTATATTGAATTCATCATTTGCGTTTATCTATATATTTAAATTTTTTTTATACGTTAATTATACATATTAAATTTATTTCTTAATTAAATATTTAAAGAAAAGAAACAATACCTTTTTTCATTCTGATAAACGGTGAGATTCGGCTGCACGTCTATTGCGAAACACGACGATTCTCTTTTCGAACTATTAAGCGAATACTCATTGCTATTCTGCATGAGAGAAAGTGTTTCTTTGAGTGGCAACATTTTTGTCGTACACGCTTTTAAATCAACACTGTTGTGTGCTATATGTTAGCGTATATAAGCAAAAAGCAACCCGCCAGAAATCGCAACCCGCTGCAATTTTCCGTCTTTCGATTTTACTGTCGAAACATTGTCCGGCAAAATCCTCTCTTATATAGAATGCGCTTTGCATTTTTTTTTTTTTCACTAACAGACAGATTAGAATTGACCCCATGATCTTGTAATCTCGCAAAGTCAGTACACATCGTCAATAATAATCGGCTATTCGACGGAACACTGAGATAATAAAAACTTAAAAAAAAGACCCCCGCGATTTTGTTATATAGATAATCGTTCGATCGTTTCGTGCGTTATTCTGAGAAGCATTGATCATTCTTATTATAATTACTTGAAAAATCGCGCGTTGAGAAATATATATCGATATGGTGTAATCTCTACGGTTCCCTGAAATTCATGTCAAATCGATAGGATCATCGTATATAAATAGTAAATTGCCAACACGTACGACTCTCGAAAGATATTTATATTAATATCTATTAATAATATTGTTTTCTTTTTATTAATATCAATTGATAATATTTATATAATATTTGCCATGATTATAAAATGTGATTGCTAAAATTCTTTCTTATTAACCGATAAATATTCCTTATTTTACGCACATGCGGAGTAAATTATATCACGAAAATAAACGCAATTGATATTGCGAAAATAACGTACACACAAATAAGAAGTTAAATCAATTATAAATAGTACTCACTCCCTCTCGGGAACCTTCTTGTCGTCTCTTGTTCCTTCATAATAATAGCATGTAATCGCACGCATAAATGTAATTATTTATGTTACACGTATTAGAATACAATAATTAGTATCTTGCAGGACATTAATCAACATGACAACAGTCACGCGCGTTTTACGATACTGCGTTGTAAGAATTACGCGAGATATGTACTCATGTACGTGAATTGGGTTATTTCTATCAGCCTCGAGATGTTTCTCCATTTAATCGACAAATTTTTCTTCACGCGCGTCTTATTTTTCTAGATATAACAATCCCGAAAACATTCAGATTTAATTTGAGTATATATCCGGCATAGATTATTCTCGCGGAAATAGACACAATTAATTTTGACAGGTAATATGAATAATAAATTAAATAAGAAATATAAATAAAAAATTAAATAAGAAATATAAGAATACAATAATCAGTACGACGTTAGTCATACGTGACGTGCATTTTATAACATTGCCATAAAAAAATAAGGCAAGAAAGGTATTATTATTATCTTTAGAAAAATGTTACAAACCACTAGATATCCGCAATATATCACAAATTAATATAAAAGATAAATTTCAGACGGCGGAGACAAATCGAATTAATAGGCTAATTAAAATGCGATGAGCTGCCCAAAAATGTACAATCGAAACTTGTTATTGTAAACATAATATATTAATAACGCAAAAACCCTGCGAAATATACGTATTATTAATACAGGAAAATTGTATTACATGTTTCGAAAAGTAATGAAATGATAACATACTTGTTCGAACGTCGCGACGAGAGTAACAAAGTCACGCGCTTGTAAATAAAACATCGTAAAAAGCGAATACATTGTACGACAGTCAATTTGTTGATATTAAATATAACGTACTACAGAATATTCAACGCGTTATAAAATAAATTAAACGATTTTTGCTTGCTCTAATCATTCGATTTGTGTATTACAACGCGCTCTCAATTCGATAATGATAAATAAATTATATTTAAATCGACAAAACGATTCAAATTGCGATGCAAAATACATATATACATATTAAAATCCAAGCGTCGTTGGAGAAATAATTATCTCGCGTAAATATATCGCAACGAAACGATAATTTGACATTTTTATATCTCTTGTTGTTTCGATCTTTATTTAAAGATGTGTCATATGATTTCATCATTTTCATAAAATCCATATTATTTCGTGATACTTAAATTCTTTTTATAATCCACATTTTTATTTATTTGATTTTTCAAACAGTATAAACATAAAAAATATGTTTTTTTTTTATTTTGATAGCTTTTTACTACTATTGTACAGCCAAAACATTTTAAAAATGTATCGAACGTATCGAAGTCACGTTCATTTATCTAAGCAAGTAATTCGCATATTTATTTATTTAAAATTAAAATCGGAACGATAGAATAGCAATTATAAAACATCAATCAAATTTAGTAATAGAGTTAGAATAATTATTTCAGTAAGATGTAGCGGAACGGACTTTACTACGATCAGTGCGGCATAGTGGGGGAAGCCCTACTCCTACAATGAGACATAGTGGGAGAAGCCCTACTCCATCAATGAGACGTAGAGTGGGGATGTCTCTTACTACGATCATACGGTGTAGTGGGGACGCATTCCATTACGACGAAGGCATTGAGAGGGGAAAGAATCAGGATCGACGCGAAGTTATTATCCTGTCAATAATCGAATTATCGGATATCTTACATTGGGCGCGTATTAATCTTTCTCGTATATTAGCTCGCATATCGTAATGTTAACTCGTATATTAAATTATTTCGTAATCTTAACTCGTGTATTTCTTTTCGTGTATTTATTCATATTTAAAGAAATAATTATTAGATAGATAAATATATAAATAATTATTAGATAGAAAAGAAATAATTATTAGATTATTAATATAGATATCAAATTTGAATAATGACTTATAATTGCTTTTCTATTGCTTCGATTGCAGATGAATACGCAAATTATACGAATTTAAATAAATGACACGCACTCAAAATAAATGTCTTTTGTGCGATAAGTTTCGAATAGAAATCGAAATGGCGATAATAAATCGAGAGATAATAAAGAGATAAATCGTTAGACATAATATCATTTGCGATACATTTACGAGCAATAACTATTTCCGTATCTTACGATGCTTGAATTAGAATAGATATCTTCCGACGCAATTTCGAACTTTGCCAATTTTAATATAAATTTATATCTATCATTATCGAATCGAGAGCGCGTCGTGACGCACGAAGCGAATGATAAGGAGAACAATCGTTTGGCGTTCATTTATTTTGTAACGCGTTAAATATTTCGCGATGTGAATATTTTGTAACGCGTTAAATATTTCACGAAATGACGCACAATGAGTTCGGCGCATACCCATCTCAATGTAACGCGATACATTGTTTACAAACGCCGTGACCTTGTCATTTACGTCGCGACGCTCGAGCGAGCATGTCGTCTCTCTCATCGCTTCTCAAAACGGGATATATTAAATCTTTTCTATATTAAT
Source organism: Formica exsecta (assembly GCF_003651465.1). NCBI lineage: Eukaryota > Metazoa > Arthropoda > Insecta > Hymenoptera > Formicidae > Formica > Formica exsecta. The sequence goes on from NW_021850084.1 coordinate 300,310, forward strand.
AATACATACTTTTCGCAAGGTTTATTAATATACTATACTTACAGTAACGAGTTTCGGTTGTATAGTATTATATATTATTGGGCAGCTCATCGCATTTTAACTAGCTGATTAATTCGATTTGTCTCCACCATCTAAAATTTATCATTTACATTAATTTGCGATACATAACGGATATCTAATAGATAGTAACTTATTTGTTCTAAAGATAATAATAGTACCTTTCTCGCCTTATTTTTTTATGGCAATGTTGTAAAATGCACGTCACGTATGACTAACGTCGTGCTGATTATTGTATTCTAGTACGCGCAGACGTAAATAATGATAAATTTTCGCGAGTGAGTGTTATGTTAATGCTGTGGAGAACAAGAGGAGGAGAAATCTCCCGATGAAGTATCCTGCTATGGAGCAGCCGTTATGGATGAGTACAATTTATAATTTATTTAATTTCTTATTTATATTTCTCATTTAATTTATTATTTTTAATTTATTATTTATTATTTATTACCTGTCAAAATTAATTGCGTCTATTTCCGCGAGAATAATCTCTGCCGAATATATACTCAAATTAAATCTGAAAGTTTTCGAGATTGTTGTATCAAGAAAAATAGCTTGCGAAGAAAAAATAGCCTGTGAAGAAAAATTTGTCGATTAAATGGGAAAATATATTGAGGCTTATAGATATAACTGTGAATCCATATATATATGATAATATTTCAAAAGCTAAAAACTAAAACTCGTAGAAATTGTCGCTATAATAATGTGTCATTTTTGTTGTATATAATCGCGGTTAAGCGTAATGATTATATATATAATAAACAACATTATTATATGATTTAAACAAATAGTTTGTGGTTTTATAGATTATTTTATAAACTTACCCATTTAAAAATGTTCGATAAAATTGTTGCACGCTTGCACTAATCAATATATTGTACATACATATATTTATGCATAATACGACAGATATTATTCTTTCTCCACACTCCCAAAATTTTTCTCTGCACTTTCAATATTACATGTTTACATGCAGATGATACTTATTCTTGATAATTCAATTTTTCGATAATTTTTATTAATACGTTTGACATAAAATGCTTGGAGAACTGGTCGCACGAAGTTTACTTGATGAAACTGTCAAACATATTTGCAACTGATGGAATTATCACGTATGTGATATATTACATATACACATAATAAGGTAATCAATAATTTTCTCGGCACTCTTCGTATATCACACGATTATTTACAAACAATATTTATCAAATCATAACCTCAAATCGTAATTCAGATATAACGATAAAATAAGTGATATATAATCGTAATATAATTATAACTGTAGCGATATTACGATATACGATATTATAATTATGCAATAGATTGATTCTATTTCTTCGATATTCGTTCGAGTTTTTGATCATGATAAAATCTGTATTGCAAACGTTTAAACACCACTAGTGACCACAAATAGCCGCGCGCGACAAACACAAATAATTAAACTTGTCAACTTCCGATTCCGTTAGGGCGCTGTCGTCCGATTTCGAGCATGAACTATGCGAATCAAATATGGCTGTCACAAAGTGCATCAATCAATCAATAAAGTGTACCATTTGACGCTAGTTTCTATTAAACGCGACATTCTGTATCCTTTAATAGAGACTAGCATTTACGTGATGCACTTTGTGACAGTTGTATTTGATTGAAATTTTGAAATCGAACGACTATGCTTTATTACCGGAAGTTGAGATGTTTATCTGGTCTCTGTACTCATATTTACAATGTGTCGCAAATGGTTATTTGTAGCGTTGGAACATTCGTGGTTTAGATATAATCGAGCATTATGGAAATTGAAGGATTGATTGCTGTTATTATGTAATGTGTAATGCTATGGTAACTATATATTATCATAATTATATTACGGTAAAACATTATAGTCGTAAGAATCGCTTTTGTCTCATCACATCTGTATCACAATTTTGAATTAGAAAGAATAATAAATATTGTTCTCAAGAATGAGGAAATATCGAAAATACATAACATCTCAATGAGCAGATAATATTTTTAAAATGTATTTTTAATATTTATTGTACTTTATACAATTGATTGTAAAAATAATATTATTTATTTAATATGTTTATTAATTATTTATTTTACATGAAATATTTGTTTGAAATAGCAAATGTTAATATAAAAACCTTTTTAATGATTAAAAGGGGATTTTAATAATAATAACTCATTATTTTAATGTTTATAAAAATGTTTCTCAAAAATTTTTAAGAACATTTTCAAAAATATTCTCTGCTCATTGGGATAATGAAATTTATAACAGTAATGCAATTTTGTCAAATGCATTCCACGCGACTTTATATAGCTTAAAAAAAGCATTTTGTTAAACGCATTTAATAAAATAATAAATTAAAAAATAAATTGTAAAATAATAATAATAATAATAATAGAATAATAAATTAAAAAATAAATTGCAAAATAATAATAATAATAATTGAATAATAAATTGTAAAAAATAATAATAATAATAATAGAATAATAAATTAAAAAATAAATTGCAAAATAATAATAATAATAATTGAATAATAAATTGTAAAAGTTCGCTTTTTCTTATTTTTCTTAAATCACATATTTTATATTGGGTTATTCGAAAAAATTGGCACTCTTGGTTTCGCGCTTTTCTTTTCTTGTCTTATATATAAGAAAATAAAAAAAATATATATAATTTAACATCTCTATTATGTGAAATATTGAATATATAATATTAAAAAATAAATAAAAGTGTCATTAGATATATATTTTTTTATTTAAATTAAATATTAGCTAACAGTCATGATGTATGAATATCTAGACACGAATACGCACAAACCAAATACGTTTAATTGCGCACAACTTCATGCGTAAACTTCATGCATTTCCGAACGTCAGTTTATTACGTCAGATATATCTGCGCAGTCTAAATTCGGGTCCAACAACGTGTCGATGTTGTTATTCAAGAAAATCGATGTCGATTCGCGAATATCGGTATTTTTATTGACCGCCATCTAAAAATTGAATAACGGAAGTAACGTAAAACTGTCGAATAAGATCGCAATGAGATAAACTATGTAGTTCGATCGTGACAAGTGTTTTACTAACCGGCACTTGCTCCATCGACACGAGATGCAGTTTATCTCCACTCGCTTCAAATAAAGTTCGGTTATCGATTTGCTTATCTGTCATCCCGTTTATCTCCGAGTTAAAGACGAAAATCCCATATAAAAGACACGCGCGAATAATTTGCCTGTCGTCGCCTGTTCGTCGTCGGTGTCCGCGTTCGTTCTACAAATATGCATCGTATCCGTTTGAACGATCTCGCGGCAAAATTATGGAGGAGATCCAACGCGCCGACGATCCATCGGAGATCAATCGCCGGCCGAAAGTCATTCGTTTATGGATCTGAGGTCACGACAGCCCGAAAAAATGGACTGCCGATCGTGGCACTGGAATCGACGATCGTCACCCACGGCATGCCGTACCCTGATAATTTAAACACCGCGCTTAAAGTCGAAGACGCGGTCAGAAAGCAAGTTCGTATAGCATGCTTGATTTTTTTTTTTTTTTTTTTTTTTTTTTTTTTTTTTTTTTTTTGATTCAGTTATAGGGGGAGATATCCAATATAAAAATTTATAAATACAATTACTTGTTTTTTTTATACTAGCAATAGATATCTTTGTCATTTAAATTAATACTAGTATAAGTTTTATCACACACAGAGAGGCCATCATTTGTCTGCCAAAATATATATGATTATAGATGATACATATATATGATTATAGCATTGTGTTATTTATGGACCAACATTTGCCAACACTTATTCACTTATTCTTTACAAACTGTCTTAGAATTTTGATACTTTTCTGAACAACAATTTTATTTCTTCGAGAAATATAAAATTAGTATCTCTTTAACAAAAATTTGATGAGAGGTTTATTAATAGAATTATCTAATATTGGATATATTATAAATTATATACACTGATACGACTGTAAAAATTAATCCAAGCAACAGTGTTGGCAAATTTTTATTTCAGGGCGCAGTACCTGCAACAATAGGAATCATAGATGGAAAGGTGCATGTTGGTTTAAATAATGAACAGTTGGAGATCCTATCTAAAGCAGACTCTGTAAAGACCATGAAGTGTTCACGTAGGGATATCTGTTTCATTGCATCGAATGGATTAAATGGCGGTACCACTGTCAGTGCCACAATGTTGATTGCGCACGCAGCAGACATTCCAATAATGGCAACAGGTGGTATTGGTGGGGTTCATAGAGGAGCTGATATAACTTTTGATATAAGTACAGATTTGATTGAACTTGGACGTACACCGGTAGCAGTTGTTTGCTCCGGTGTTAAATCTATTTTGGATATTGGCAAGACCTTGGAATATTTGGTAAGTACACGAAAATACATTTATTTCCATATATAACACTTCTTAATATGTTCATTACTTTATTTCCAGAAATTGACATAGAAATGTGGCTTTTATGCTCGTAGGAAACTCAAGGGATACCAGTGATAAAAATTGGCGAAACGCCAGAATTTCCAGCTTTTTATTGTTCCGAGACATTGGATAAAATAAAAGCGCCATATAGAGTTTCCAATGCTAAGGAAGCAGCTGATATTGTGGAGACGCAAAGAGCCCTGGGCATTAACACAGGGATATTATTTGCAGTGTCGATTCCCGAAAAATACACATTGAAGCCTGATATTGTAGATACTGCTATATCTGAAGCTTTAGAAAGAGCCAGTGCCATGCATATAACAGGCAAGCAAGTTACACCATTCCTTCTGAACGAACTCAATAATATTACATGTGGTCAGTCACTTGAAGCAAGTAAGTGAAAAGCTAATAGATTGAAATATAGTAAAATATTATTCTTACGCATATTTAAAACACGCGTTTTTTCAATGATTTTGCAGATATAGCTCTTATAGAAAATAATGCCAAAGTCGCGGCTGAGATTGCTATGAATCTCTGCGAAAGATCTCAAACGACTTGTGTAGAACCTGCACCGGTACGATCGATAATATCGAAGCAAAAACCGGTAAGTTTAGAAGGAAAATAAAATTGATTTTAAAAGGAACTTAAGACACGATGTTGAAAAATTATTTACCAACGTGCCTTATCAAGGCATATCGTATTCAAGGCTAAAGCCATGTTATAAATATATGATTTCACTATCTCTACTGATAACAATACTTGAAATATACTTATACTGAGTCGTCTTATTCCAGGTAGTGATTGGTGGGGCTGTCTTGGACACTGTTGTGCAAGTGAAGGAGTCGAAAATAAACGTAAGTCAAAAACGTCACAATCAAAATTATACTAAATAACCAATTTTTCTTATATTCATATTACATAATATAGTTATAGAACAGTAACAGTATTTATATACAATTACCACCATATTCTTTTTTTTTTTCTTTTTATGTACACTTAATAATATCAAATAATGGGATTTTTCGCGTATTTATATATATATATAGAATAGGGGAGGAGTATGGTGTATATTAACAAACGCTTTATAGAATAGCAAACCTATGAGATATGGCCGTTGCAATACGACGACATATCTCTATGACTTAATTAAATACAGACGCAAGCTTGTTGATACGATATTATGAAAGGTTTATCAACGTAAACGCGCTATTGAGCTCGATTGTAACACTACGTGTAATTATTTAATATTTGTCCTTTTTTCACTAACACAGTCTTCTCACAGATACACTTTCTTTCGCATCGTGTTTCGTCGTCTTTATACAATATTAAAATAATCAAAGCTTTTAAATGTGCATACTTCCAATATCACTCTACAGTTATTCTATGAAATGTCTCATTTATGGCATTACATGCGCAAACAGAAACTGATCGATTCGTCAACAAGCCGTGTGGTTGAGTGATCTTTATACAAACATACCTTCAAACTGAAAGCATTTGACATATATATATCATTTATTATAACGTATAGATTTGTGTGTCAAAGAACAGCATTATTCAATACTAGAAAAGATGATACGCAAGATGTGTAAATTTATATTTGTTTCTACTATCTTTTTCTTTTTATATAAAGAAGATAGCATTTTTGTAAACTATCGTTTTCCATTAATTGATTCGTCGATTTGGAATCTGACGTGCAATGCCATAAATGACTAATTATTCGATCATACCTAATTGTTTGAGATATAATAAATTGGATCTTAAGCAGGCACTATTCAAAGCTCCCTGTCACGTTCACTTTTCTTCAATTTGTATATTACATTTAAATACCAATCCATCTTACAAATCAAAACGCTCGTTTAAACTTTGAAGTCTTTCTTGCAGTGTGATTGTAACATGAAGATATATCACCCAAGTAAAATATAACCACCTAAAATCTTTCGCTCTTTTTTTCTTTTTTTTTTGTGTGTGTAGTAGATGGTACATTAATATGAGAACCGTAGCGAATTTAAATATTTTGTTTTTTTTGTATGTGGTTCAAAGTATAATATAAGTTTCGTACATTTTTTTCGAACGTATTTTTTCATTTGACTAATTAAATAAAAAACGATTAATCTATCTCTTGTATATAACATCTTTATATACATTTAGTGGCAGAGGCTGTGTGTCTGCGAGGTGTAAGCTTTCTGACGTTATTATTAGCTTATTACATTCAACGATAATTCGATGGTCTGATTAAGAAAGAATGATCGGACTTGCGCATTGTCAGTAAACTCTGAAAAGAGGTCGAAGGAATCGACCCTACATCTTACCGCGACAACGCGCAATATTTCACATTGCTAATAATGGCCTAAGAATGTTCAGGCAATCTTTCGAGATTAATAATTACCCTGTTGTCCAGACTAGTGTAATCATACTTGGAAATGTGTGAAACGTCAGATTTCACGATACACATAAATCCAACTGCGACAGACAGATTAACGTAAAGTGTCCCGTTCAGTAGCATGACAGAGACGCGCATGACTTCGAACAGTTAACAGATAATGTCTCGGTTTTTCCTTAAGCAGACGATCGACACGTAGTATTATCTCTATTATATGTCGATATATACAATCTGTCTACTCTATCTCTTTCTCTCTATATGTATCCCTTATCATTGCATCTCCATTAAATGTATAACCCTAAGATTCCTTTAAGCCTAACTAGGAAGCCAATTATTTCGATTTGTTATCCTAAATCTTTATTGATTATAAGATGGATCTCCATTATTGAGGCAAAACAGCCGTACCGATGAGGCGTGCAAAGAGAAACAAATTCGAAAGATGAAAATGAAATAATGTCTGCGTTTATTTTAGCCCAATAATGATGGTCCAATTACAAGGAACAAATCAGTACAAGCTACTTGCATGACGCGTATTTTTTAAATGTATATATGTAAAAGCAATTAGGAATTGTTTAATCATCGTTTACATATTGGAGATATTTCTCTCTCTCTCTCTCTCTCTCTCTCTCTCTCTCTCTCTCTCTCGTTCTCTTTTACTCTTTCTATTATATTATTAACGAAGAAAGTAAATGAATTTTCCTTGTTTAAGGTTTATCCAAATAGATGTACATCCATATAATCGGATAATAGGGGAGGAGAATCAATGTTGCAGTATTTCACAATATTACCTTGTAACTATCATAATTATCCTCAAAGGTCTAAGAATCGTTATAAAGCTTTACGAGTATAGACGCGTGATTCAATAATTTATCAGGCGGCAACGTTCCCGAGAAGCGCAGTTACCTTGTCTAGACAGATACATAGATTGTCTGTATTATTAAAGAGAAACAAATGCGTAAAAAAAGTATAGTTTCAAGTTTCTTTTCGAACAACGAAAGCTGTTGAAGTCTTGAATCGAAAGTTCTTCTTTTGGAGTTTCGACAACATCGATTAGCGTTGGCTAACTAAATTGTCTTCTTTTTGGACGTTGTTTTAATGTAATATAATACGAATTGGAAAGATATCTCAAGAATAACTGAAAAATTGGGAGAGAGATTTTTTAAACATCTTTGCGACATAAAATAGAGAGAAAGAAAATGGAATTGTATCCCCTATTAAGATAACGTGTTTATATCCTAGATAGGATCAAGATTTAGGAGATATCCAATTACTAACTCAAAGTTTTTAATTAATTCGCATATCGATCCGAAGACAACCGAAATGGAAATACGGCGGGAACAAGAACCTCGTGTGCCATTTATAAATGATGATAGTTACTCTCGCGATTGTGATATACTACCAGCATGATACGTATGACTTATTTTCATGAGAAACGACACGATGAACGATATCCGGTACATTGATGACACGATCGATGATGCTTTACTCAGATGGGAAGCGTAAGAAAATCTTACGACTAAAAATAAATCTACAAAAGTAGTTACACCGACCGCGAGGACGGAAGGACATGCATATAAGGTATACACTTGCGAAGAGAGTTCAGGGCAGTTGATGAGCAACTCGCGATATAATTTCGACGCACACAAACACAGCGAAAGTTCACATAGGAAAAGTGGAGTATAAAAGTCAGAAGACTAAAGAAAGTAGTCTCTAACGGTCATTTAAAATTAGTATGTATCTACTCTTTATAACTCTCGATGTCGACGATGACAAAATTAGCTTACGACTGGGAGAATACGAACCGTAAATAGAACTGTTCTTCGACTGTCACGCGGGATGAGTTGCTCGTGAGCCGCTCGTTTAAGGAATCATAGGGCAACGTTCCGAATCAGCCTCGTTCTTTCCGATGGCATAAAATCGATCGAGTTTCATTTTTGCGCGATCTTGGTAAATTCAAACTTCCCTTCGCGAGTTTCGCCTTACAAAACGGAGATACTCTTACTACTGTGTATACGTTTTGATTTGGTCTTTCATTAATGTATAATTCCACCGTGATATCGATTCGTGAATGCTCTTGGTCTCTCATGTGTTTCAGCGTTCAACGCCAACGTCTGTCGCCATGGTCTTTCTTAGTGTTACTATGTTAAGCGCACACTACCGCGAATCGGCAGACTTGAAGGTAAAAGGGGACAAGCTATATAAGAGTAGGGTTGCCATAATAAAATTTTCAAAACTAGAACTTATAGCTCAGAAACCCCGGACATTTCGCTTGCAACCCCGAACGTATACAAAAATGCGAATAGGTTAGCAAGTTGCTTATAAATTATAACAATAAATTAATAATTATTTTAGATCTCATTTTCATTAGTACTTAGAGTAAAAGGAATAAATTAAACATGTTTTTAATTTAAAAGAAGTTTTATTATTAGATTCACGCATAAAAATAAAAAAACAAATGGTTGATAACTTCAATTGTATTGAAGTGATTGAATATGATGTGGTTAATTAAATCTAAAAAGCAGAATATTTATGAATATTCTTAAACCCCAGACATTCATAATTACCCCGGACACATTCGAAAAATCCCCCCGGACGTCCTAAAAAAGAGGACGGTGTCCGGGGAAAAGAGGACGTATGGCAACCCTATATAAGAGACAAGTTATGCAGTGGTTGTCAACCCTTCCACTCTCGCCGATCTAATCGACACAATGATGACGACAGCGTTTCCTCCACCGTCTGTTGGACTCGCGCCAGCCAGTAGCTCGCTGTATGTGTTTTACTTTCTCTTAAGAAAGAAACTAAAACGCCTGAGAGAGTGTGTATATATGTTGTTGTTCTATTTGTATAACGGTATGTCGGCATGCCGCCGATTGCTCCTGTATAGGAAACGATTCGAGGTGTTTAGCCACCATCTCCATAGTCAGGTACGCTTACTCTGACTGCTCGTTACCGTTACGCCTGTGCCCGGGCTGGCGCCATTTGATAGCAGCAATCTGCGATTAAACTCACGCATCTCGTAATTGTTGTTTCCGTTGCTCTTCTCGCGGCCGCCAGCAGCCGTGCAATTGTTGTGGTTGTTGGCCGAAGTAGGCGTTGACTCTTCCAGTATCAGCGCGCAATGGCTGTTGGTGTCGCTGTCGGCGCCGCCATCCTGCAGATTGTTCGCCAGCAAGGGATGCCGGCCGGTATTGCATTCGTCCGATTGCAGCAACAGTGATGCGTTGCCTGGAAACGAGACGATGTTTATTCCCCGAATTAGAGAATAGACTCCTGTAGCCTCTTTCATTGTTGTCTCTTTCTTTTCTCTTCTTCTTTCGTTAGAGTTAGATATATATACTTGGCACGAGACGCTACCGCCTCTGCCAAGTACATATATACTGATTAAGATTGCCATTAATATTCTGCCTCTATTTTGTTATAGATAGCAGTGCTACTCGGCTATCTAGAAGATATTCGAAGTTGCGGATTTTTTAATCCACACATATCCGAGCAGTCGTCTATTAGTACATTGTCACCGAATATAGGTACTCCATTTCAACAACTTGGCTAAGAACTAGAATTTAGATAACGGATCACTAACTTTATTAATCTGATTCGTCGATCTCAAGCGACTCTGCGATCTTACAGGATTTTTGCAGGTGAGAATTACATTAAATTGAAACTTACCGGAAGGCATGACTGCGTTCGGTAGCGTTGTGCGTCTGACGATGCTGCCGTTATTGGCAGTTTCCGGCAGCACCTGGCAGAAGGGTGGTTGTCCGAACGGCGTAGCCGGCGGCGGCGGTTCCCTCAGTAAACGTATCTTCTGTATCATCTCCCGTATCTCATAGCGTAATATTCCGAGGAAGCAGAGCTTGGCGAATGCGATCACGCAAAAGCCCAGGACGAAGAGCAGATCCGCTGTTTTTCTGAGCCAGCGTACGAGCACCTCCTCGCAGCCGCCCCCGTACGGATTCTGGCAGGGTTCACTCGCATTGAGGCTTGGTCCGCAACAAGTCTGCGGCCAGCGGGAGTTTGAGAAGTCCTTGGGTCCAGTTACCCCGCAACACATAAACTCCCGCTGAAGTCGGTCCCACTGCTCGCTGAATCGCGGTTCCTTACCGTAGTCTGCCTGCGGATGCGAGAAATCATCATATTAAGGCTCACAATCTCTCAAATTGAGAAGCGAAAATTCTTTTCTTGCAATCATTACACGTCAAGATAAGTTAATTTTTTTGCATGTCGTCACTCGCTTTTGACAATATAGATTGATTAAATAAAAATCAAAAACTTGTAAATTGTCTTTTATTAGTAAACGAATAATAAACAAATCAATTAATTATTATATAATTGAATTTATATTTGCACATGAAAAGTAAACTTGATGTATATAATGCGAGAAAAAATTTGGAATTTTTCGCTTCTAATGTTCTAATAACCCAATATGCTTGTAACGAAAGTCAAGAGTCTTATCAAGGATATAAATTGAGACGACGCCCGCACCTGCAAACGCAGCTTGAGCGTGGGCCTGAGGTCGGTGCGCATCTTCTCGAAACGAAAAATCCAGGCGACGCCTACTACGGCGTCGCCGAACAGCAGTACTAGCAGCAGTATCCAGTAAAAGTGAAGCAGCCGGGCGCTGAGTCGCCTGGCGGCGATGCAGCCGAGCAGTTGCACCAAGCCTAACTGCGCCGCCAGTGCCAGATAGCCGTAGAGCGCGGTGGGGTCGTAGACACGAGGTACACCCGGCACCACGTATCGACGTGGGTCGCCGGTGAATAAAAGGGTCTCCGACACCGCGGCGGCGAAGCCGACCGCGCTACCAAGCAACACCAGGTTACAGGCGTAGATCCAGAGACGGTAATATCGCATTGCGACGTCGTGACCACCGCCGGCGAGTCGTTGGGACGTCACCGACGACGGCGCCTCGTCGGCGACGCAATCGTGGCTGCTGCTGCTCCTCCGGGCGCCGCCCCTCTTGAAGACGTTATTATTGTTGATATTATTGTTGTTATTGTTATTATTGTTATTGTTGTTATTTGTAGTAGTCGTGGTGTTGGTATCGGTCGAGTGTCGATGCTCCTCACGGTCGTCTAGCAGAAAGAGAAAGGGCGGCTTCGCGCTGCAGTCCTTCGTCGCTGTCTTTTGGCTGTGCGTCGACTGCGGGGTGACTGAACGTTGCAGCAGCATCACCGTCATACTATCGTGCCACCCTGGTGTGCGTGTCCTCGTCGTAAGGATTGTACCCCCGCGAATATGGGGGATTGAGTGGGAGAGACGGGCTAGCGCGTTGCACCGTTAGTGGTGGTCGCCGCCGCGGTACTTACGACGTTAGGGAGGAAGAGGAGGAGGAGGAGGCCAATCCTCTACTTGAAACTGGCGCGAATCACGCGATGCACGTCGTGCTGCATCGCCGCACCGGAAGGTCGTTGGTGATAACGTTCATGGTTCCCCTCGTGTCACGCACACTTTAAATCGTTGTGCACGTTGAGCGCCGTCTTGGACGTCTTGGATGTCTTCCGGTAACCGTGGACGATCTCCCTGCGGACAAATGGAAAACACATAATAAAACGTGTGAAAGAAATGGAGATTTTCGAATAGATATTCTCAGGTCTATCACTTATTACTGTATCATTCGATAATCGAATAGTTAAATTCTCAATCATTGTATCAGAATTCTAAAATTTTCAGATTGATTTGATTTTTGATTCTGGATCCTCTGCACCGTTGTACTTCTCTCTCCCTCCACTTTAACAGGGACACATGGAACGCGGAATTTAACGTTCAACGTGCGTGCATTTGAATCGAAGCCAGAAGTGGGAGAAGGATAGCGTGTGCCTCAGCGGATTGTATTTCTTTCTGACAGTTGTAGCGTGCGATAGGCGATTCTATTTATCGATTTTCCACCGCCTGGCTCTATGTAGCTCCTCTGAGGAGGGACAGAGATAAATCGTGCGAGATAGAGAGAGGATATGCGCCTGAGTGAGTGTATCGGCACGAAGAATCGAGCGATAAAGAAAAACCAGAAAGAGTAACATATCCGATAGTTGCGAAAAAAGATGTACGATTACAAAAAGACAAAGAGATTTAGAGAGAAGCATAATTTACGGTACACTGACCAAGAAACGAAAATATATGAAAGAGACAATGAAAATATATGAAGCAGAACATGAAGAAAGTTACTGTTTTCGAACATGTAACAGATCTTGGGATTGCGAGAGGAGATATGGAACGAGAAGACAACTATCTCGGTGTAAAGACGTTTTATGAGCGGTATCGTCTCGAGATCTCTTCGTCAGGATCGCACCACGGCGATAGAGGAGCTTGACTCGGCCGAAGCGATGCGCCAAAGCGTGCTCCCGTTTCCATGCATCGGCACTCGCGTTGCATGCAGGCCGCTACCACGAGTATATGCTAGTGACGCATTGTAATGAAAACACGGGATCGTTCAAACCCTGCGCGCGCTCTACACCGCTACACGACTACGAAAGAGGAACATATATAGAAGAGAGCGAGCGAGAGAAAGAGAGACATGGAGAGCGCGTGTTACCTTCTTTTTGTTAACGAAGAAATTATTCCCAGTGTCTCGGGCGAGCAGTCAACGTCCTGGCCGGCGTCCAGTACTGCCTACTTTACATAATTCCGCGGAGGAAAAAAAAGGAGAAGAGAGTCACGCGCGGATCGATGTCGCACGCGATGCCGCGTGCGATCTTTTCTCGATGCCGGATGCCGGAGCGAGGGACGAAGCTACTCCACCGCCTTCTACAGGGATGAGTGGACAGACGGACGGACGAGCGTGATAAAAAAAGATTATCGGATAGCCTTTAATTAGATATCGATACGAGTGACATATCGAAGAAGAGGCGCGAAAAGATAGAGAGAAAAAGGACGACGAGAAGAAGCGCGCGCGCGCGCGCACGGACACACACGAGGGAAAGGGTAGGAGAAGGAGGGCGAGGAAAGAGAGAGGGTTAGAAGGTGGTAATGGATGTAGGGAGGGAACGTGGCGTTATGCAATCTTCCTCCCGACCTTCCCGAAGGAATTTATCGTCGCTAGCAACGCTTTGTCCTATTTTCGCCGCAAGCATCGGTTACGCCGTCACTCGAATTCGTCCTTCAATTTTGACAATCGTATAATCGAGCTGATTACGCTGGTTCGTTACATGGATCGCATCGTCGAGGATGCGCGCATCCTTGAACGCGAGCACACTTTGAATCACTTTCTTGGAGAGATGCATCTTTACGCTTCAAGGTTTCAACGCGAAACTGCAATGATCGCGGTCTCTTCACTGGAAGTTCAACTTGCAAAGGAACAAAGAGGATGGCACATTATTAGGGAACATTCCCGCGGTGTAAAGGGATGATACCGTTTGCGTTAACCGCGCTCCGGTTTATAAGATCCATTAAATACCTCTGCATAAGATTCCTCGAGCTGAAAGGCACGCGCGATGTCAAAGAGGAGAGCCTTTCTAGAAGCTCAGTGTCTTTATGATCTGCGTTTTCGACAAAAATTCTTGCCTAGGAAAAATCCTTTCTTCAGAGGAGATTCTTGTCATCAGAGAAAGTCTTTTTCTTCGTTTAGAAGTCTTTCTATTCGAAAGCTGATAAATCTGATTTTTCCAATATGTCTTATGCCACGTAAAACACTCGAAAAGAATCCAAATCTTCACGTTTTGTTATTGACCTCGGATTGCGCCTTCTACGACGCAAATTCTCACATCGCTGATACCTACGTACACGCGGATCGCTGCGTAGGCGCGACCGTTCGCCGAGAACGCGAATCGTTACGACCGGGTGTCGTCAGTCAGGTCGACCGTACGGCGGTCGGGGGGTACACGAGGAACGTAATCGTCGTCGTCGTCGTCTTCGTTTTCGTGTAGTTCGTAGCGCTACTTCCACGGGCATCGCCACGAGAGTCCTCGACAACGTCGTCCACGTCGTTCATGCCAGTCACCCTCTTTTCCTCGTCATGCGTCCTCTCGCAACACCTTTCACCACCAACGTCTCGGCGACGTCTTCGTTTTCCGACTTTTTTTTTTTTACCGGCGTTGATAGTATCCCCTTCGTGTCGTCGTCTCCGTTCTGATCACCGTCCTGATCGCAATCGACACTTGACAAGGCCGCTGCCAGCCGTAGCGCATGTCGCTCGTACGACGCTTCGATGCGCTGACACTCACTGCCACGAATCACGCAGAGTCGAGAGCTTGACCGAGCGTCGCGACGCCACGGCTACGATGCTCGACGCTTCTCGTCCGGCGCATGAGACAATATTATGCGTTACGGGAGGACGCACGCGACTCTCCTCTCCCTCCCTCTCTATCTATATATCTATCTATCTATCTATCTATCTATCTATCTATCTACCTACCTACCTACCCACCCACCTAACTAGCTAGCTAGCTATCTATATCTTATACTCTTTCCATCTTCTCCTATCTATCTCGTCAACGCGGCGCCGAGGATATGCGAACCGGAAGATAGTCGAGGACAGCGCCCGAGATAGGCAACCGGACTAGCGACGAGTGATGGCGTGAGACTCGAGAAGGCGCCGTCGCTTGAGAAATAGACTGATAAAGGGAAGACACGAAGGGAGAGTCCGCAAGGGCGGACAATCACTCTTGGAAAAAGCGAGCTCCGCTTCGGTCTAGGATTTCTCTTTGTAGATCCACGAAATAAATTAATATTCCATGTTATTATTTTGTCGCACAAAAAGGAGTCAATGAAATAACTTGCTTATTTGTAAAATGAATATAGGATCATCTTCAAGGAATATAGTATGTTTAATCGATGAAGTTTGTGTTTGCAAGGGGTGCGCGGATCTTCAACTACAGCGTTGAGTATATAGAAATAGAGTTGAGGTAGAAGAGGTAGAGAGATACAAATGTCATATGTTACCGGACGTGATAGAACTGCGAAAGAGAAAGAGAGAGAAAGAAAGAATGAAAATACATATGCATGAGTTATACATTAGTACAGAGGAATGGGGTGGAGAGAGCGGAAGAGTAAACAGCTTAGCTCTACCACAGGGAGGGTAGGTCTTTGCATTGTCTGTCTCAAGTGCCTGCTGCTCTCAACTACGTACACCCCGAAGCGAATCCTCGACATGTAATTAAATCATTACAGACCAGAGAAATGCGCCTCTTGTTTTCAACTATATTTTTTCGAAGAAATGTTCTCTTCAAAGATGATCTTATTATTTTCCTATTTTTACATTTTCTTCTATGAAAAATATAACTCCAGGAAATTAATTTGTAATCGAATCTACGTCAATTCTGAATGATCCTGAAGAGATTGATTATTTTCAGTACGATGGCAGAACACACGTCGGACAAAGCAGACGCAGTTGCGGCGGAGTTGCTCGAAACGTTGCCGATGCTCTGATCAAGCTCGGTTTGGAGAACACGCGGTTGATATCCGTCGTTGGTAACGACGAGTATGGAAAGGTCATTCTCGAGAGTTTAGGAACCGGCGGCGAAATTGTAAAACGGATGTCGGACATGAACACCGCCAGGTACGAATTATTATAATCTTGCCACACCTTGCTACTCGTTTAACGAGTAATCGGCGATAAGAATTGTCTAACAGATCCGCTAATGTTACAGATTCACGGTGATAGTGGACGTCAACGGTGAATGTCACTTCTGTGTCAGCGAAATGGAATCCTTCACCGCGGTTACCCCGGAGTTGATAAGAGAGTGTCAATCGCATCTCGAAGAAGCTAGTCTTATCGTTCTCGACGGAAACCCCAGATTGGATACCATGCGCTGCGTGCTCGACATCGCGTCGCAAGCGAACGTCCCAGGTGAGTGAAAATTTCTGCAATAATTTACCGCCACTTTATTTACGAAAACGAATATTTTCTCTCTTTATTTATTATTATCTTACATATCTATAAAAGTATTATATATAATTCCAACTCTTTACTTGTACACAGAAGTATTATATATAATATTTATAAAATACATATATATATATA
>NW_021850084.1:318194-340327 GCF_003651465.1 Formica exsecta
ATATATATATATAAAGATTTCAAGATAAAAAAATTTATCTGATATGTGAGTATATCAATGGACGGATATTACGCATAAGAGCGAATTAGTTTAAAAGAATCGAACACAAAGTAGTTAGATTGAGAAAGACGAGAATATCAACACACACACGCCTATTTTTTACCAAACTTTTAAAAAAGTCTATCTAAAAATATATTTCTTAAAAATTATAATTGGACAGATTGAAATTATAGTTAAATATGAAAAAGATTTTTTAAAAGATAAATCTCGCGCTCTTGTTTAGTTTAACAGTAATAAAAACCTTGTGCAGAAACTTTCTGCCAAATACGATTTAATATTATATATATCCGCTTCGTGGGAGACTGTGATGAGACTGAGGATTCGGTTGCATTTGCATTACCAGATTGCGAGATTCTTTACGCAATTTGTAACCAGTCCGCGCATCTAGATATAGAAAGAACGCAGCAAATATATGCAACATGAACGATACGACCGCGAGACCATACGACCACGACAAATGATTGTAATTTGGATACATTAACCAGTCTCGACGCCAGCATTGTCCACCGAATATGGCTACTGCCAAGAAGAGAAGCACACCTGAAATGAAAGAACATTCAAATTAATATTCTCAAAATAAGGATTTTTCTTTCAATTTTAAAGTTAAAGCTTACTTACCGGCAATTGCATCGCATATGAAAGCGACAGACGACAGAATCCATTCGTAATGCAGGACAAATCTCAATGGCCAACGTATCCAGATCAGGCTTATCACAAAGAAAGCAAAGAAAGAAAGTAATAAAGCCAGTGTGACAAACGCTTGCACAATCATGAGCCACACTGGCAGCAGCCACTCTCTTATAACATAATATTCTTGTGAAAAGATGTGATGGCAGCCGTCGAATTGCTTGTCAAACTGGTAATAAGGATAACGGAATTGTTCAAAGCAATATTCCCAGAGTCCCATGTGCTTAAAACTGCTGAATGTCTCCTCATATGATTCTATCCAATACGGACTGAAAATTATTGGAAAGATCAATAATACTGCTTTGCAATTTTACATGCGCAACAAGAAATAATTGTAACAAGAGACAGCTTGAAAATTGTTATTTCATTTCCAGAAAGAAAAATAATTGCATTTACCTTATAAAAGCCATCATTAAGAGGAATAATGATACAAAGGTGAGTCCTCCGCCGAAAACAACGGCGTCTATTAACGAAAGCAAAAGCACACAATTAGTACAGAATATTCTAAATTGATGCTTCATCAATTTAAGCTTAATCAATTACTCACTAGAAGCCCTGTGATACTCTTGTTTATCCACCGTCATGATCTCTCGGTCTCTTGACTCGCGGACAGAGACGTGAAGTCGATCGATTCAAATTATTTGGTCATTGACAATTATTGTTTTCGTTTCGTTGCTCCTCTTTCGTATAGAAACACTTGCCACACCTTGCATTGCGCCATTGCTGCCAACTTTACTACATGACTTAGTGCATCTTATCAACAAATGGTAATATAGTCGCCTCAAAATTATGTGTGTGAATTATTCTATATATTTTTTATACAGAATTTTTATATACACAAATTTGCAATCTCACATCAAGATATATAATTTAATCGAATTCAAGTTATACAGATTAAGGTTTGTAGGATATGCATAAAATAAAGAATTGAATTTTGAATTAGAAATTTTATTTGATAAAGGACGGAGTATAAAATTTGTTTGAATATTTCTGATTGATTTCGTTATTTAAAAAGCCTAGATTTCATCAGATACGTATTCGCGTTAGACAATGTAAATTTACATTATGCGATACATTTTGTGCATAAAGCTTAACGATAATATAAATATATATAAAAACAATATACAGGATGTTTTATAAGTGGCCTGGAAATTTAATTAAAAATTAAGTAATAATAATGACTGCGCAATATTTACAGAATGGATGAACAATTTTTTTAAATATAATCTATAATCGGTTAAATTTTAAATATTTATATTTCACTAAGAAATTGTCACTTGGAGTAAAAAAAAATTGCACAGAAACTGTTTTTTTATATTATTCAGTTTTTCAAAAGTTTTTTTCTGTTATAGTGTTTTAAGGCGCGAGTTACATAAAACATCCTATATACATATATATATTAACGATAACACTATCATACAATACTATCATCCTATATATGTAATATAAAGGTAGATATAAAATATCATACAAAAATATTAAACTTACGTATTCTATCCTAAACTTAAATTAAAATGTAAATTTGCTTTTGTACATTCTACAGAAAGAGATTCTTCTACGAAGGTTTTGCACTTTGTGGACGGAATGATATTAGAATTTTAGTATAACATTTATGCGCAGTTCTCATGAACACATTATTGAACAATTGTCAAGTCATTCATTTAAGCGAGATTCGAGTTGAAACCGCGTTTGAGATTCTTTCAGATAATCTCGTTTCTTTCGTTGTACATTCGCCTCTACCAAAAATAAGCCGCTCGCTATTAACATCAGTACGCTACCTATGACGCCTAGAGCGAAGGACCATCCTAAATAATTATTAAAGTGTCCAGGCATCCAGCTGTCTGCGTTACCAAGGCAAGCGAATACAATGACTGCTATGCCACCGCTGAGACCACTGGCTAGTAGCAAATAACCAATAGTACTTATCAGCTCAATATATCTCTTCCGTTCTGGATCGCAGCACAGAGTAAAGAGTAATATCAGACAGAAGGATATTAGACCCAGCAGAAAGCATACCGTAAAGAAGACTTGAGTGGCTATCATAAATGCTGTAACAAAAAAAATTTCAATATTGTTAACATACTTCAATTCAATGACTTAATGTACGTGCACTATCATTCTTTCTAACAACAAGTTCCTTGATGATTTTGAAGAACAAATTTTGCGCACAATGTTAATAAGTGATTATCATTGATTACAAATTTGTCTAATTGTTTTTTAGACGTTTCCCTCCATCTTTCTTTGAGAAGAAAAAAGTTAAAAACTTTCAACTTGCAATTAAAAGGAATGACATGGTGTCTTTGGATAAGTCCGGCTGCGTCTTGAAGATACTTACGAGGCAATAG
This sequence comes from Formica exsecta, assembly GCF_003651465.1. Classification (NCBI taxonomy): domain Eukaryota; kingdom Metazoa; phylum Arthropoda; class Insecta; order Hymenoptera; family Formicidae; genus Formica; species Formica exsecta. Next base: position 321,287 of record NW_021850084.1, read on the forward strand.
GAAGCCACGAATGTCGGAGTAGCCAGCGGTAAACGGATCATAGACCCATCTGCAGCCGACGAAGAATCGTCGGGGCGCGTCGGACTCCTGGGGATTCGGCAGCGACCTGAAGCAGTGTCGCCAGAGACCGAGTCGGTCGAACTGTGCGCCGATGATCCGCGGATCGCTGACCAACCAGGAGGGCGTGCCAAAGGCGACGCACACGCATACGAAGGCCACCAGGAACACGCCGACGCCGACGTTGCCGGACAGGCTCCTCTTCTTCATGTCGCCGCTCCCTATGTGTTCCTGTCTCCTGCGTGGGAATCGCCAATTACCAACGAAACGCCCGCCCGACGACTGGACGCGCAAGACTATAGTCTTCTCATGGAACGCTATCCCACCTGACAATCCCACGGCACTAATAAACCACACCCAGGCACCCTGTGTTATTGGCGGAGCGAGCGGTGGAACCTAACCGAACCTGTAAGGTCTCACCTCGAACCACGCGCGAGTATCCCACGAGTAGAGAGAGCGTAAACGTGACGAATCGAATATGTGTGTGCGTATATACAGGATCGTCTAGAGCAGGTGACAATGGAAGAAAAAAGACAATTCTCTCCTGCTTCTCCCCGCCCCTCAGCGCCCCTCAGCGGATAGAACTTCCTTGATGGTACAATGAGACGTAGAATGGGAAAAGAAAGCGTTCATTCTTAAGGAATGCATAAACAAGTTCTTGGGTGGAGATTCTTTTTAAAATTCATGATCTCTAGCGATTTGTGCCGGTCTCCTACGTCGGCCTTATACGCTCCTGATCTATCAAGGCACATGTGTCACATCTATGTGTCACATCTTATTTACGTACGTGTTTCTCTATCCTTACGATCGCAATCGAACCTTGGTCCTGTAGGACGTAAGCGAACCGCGAATAAATGCGTTTCTCAATCTAAATCATCGCGCCAAGAGGCGCGATTTTTTTTCTTCTAGAAAAACATGACTCCCGTACTCTTTAATTATACATTCGTTACATTTTTTTCTCATTTTTTTCCTCGCGTATAAAGTATTCATTCAGATAGGAAATACTACGTCCTGTAATTGATCGCATGAAAATTACAGTTGTACGACACGAATCATCGCTGAATGAGATTCCTCGAAGGAACCGGATGTGTCACTTATAATCGTTATACAATGAAATCTCGATGCGCGATTTGATGATGACGCATTCGCGGATTGCGACGACTAATATATAATTGCGGAAAATTCAACGCGGTCGATTAAAATAGAATTTAAATTAGGCCAACGACTTGCGGATATACTTTTCGATATATCGCGTGCACGCGAGAGATCCGTATCTCATAATTAACAATGAACACGAATTCATGAGAACAAAGTGGGTCACTATGTGTATGTATAAAGGGGGGTATGTTTAATTGATTTAATTCGCATTCGAGAATTATTACATGCAATTTAAATATCCAAGTGACAAGACGGTAGGGATTAGAAAAAATTGTTTTATTTATTTCTATAAATATAGTATACAAATAAGACAGATTTATTCTTTATAACATTCACATAATCTATTAAACTTATGTACATGTACAAAAATTAGTCCCTACAAATATTTTCTGAATAATACGAATTATATATAATGGACGGATTATTTCAGATATGTCTCGTATAACGTCTCACATATATAAAAGCATTTAAAAGGCTTTTTTTTTTTTTTTTTTAAAACGTTTCTTATACAACTTTAACGTAATGATAATATCAGAATAGCTCAATATATTCTACGTAGTCTATTTTTTTGTATATGTAAAATATGTATATATCTTATATATGCGATATATCTGCAAATTCAATATGTCAAGTTATGAAGTACAGATATAACAATATAATATTATATGAGTCTTTAAAGATTAATTTGTATTTGTATTTAACATGGCAAAAAAAATATTGTTATATGTGTTAAATTAATTAGTTTGTGAATATGTGCTAAATGGTTGTGTGTGTTTTCTGTTCTTCGTTCAATATTCGCTCCTGCTTTTTTCTGTGCCTGCGACCTTCAATTAGGAATAGAATACCAGCTGCTATGAGAGTAAAGCTGCCCACAACAGCTAAGGCATAAGACCAACCTATGTCATTGTGCTCCCAATTGGGCATCCAGTCTCGTCCGTCGCCTCTGGCGCCAAATATAATCACTGCTATAACACCGCACACTCCAGCTAAAGATAAATTACCACCTGTTGTCCACAGAAGAAGCTGGTACTTGTCATGATGACGAGAGCAACAGGTGTACATAATTGTCAGAAAACTCCCTATCAGCAATAGAGTCAGGCATAGCGTGAAGAAGAACTGCGTAGCGACGAAGAAATCAGGCAAGAGTATATCGTGTATGATATAATATTCTTCCTCGAAGACCCACCAGCAGCCATAGAATCTGGTGTCGTAAAGATGACGTGGATCCTGGAAGCCTTGGAAACACACTTGCCACAGACCTGCAAAGATCGACATAGTTTTTTGATCTTCTATTTTGATACCAGCTACGATGTTTCATCTTTTTGAAGACCAACATCATCAGAAATAGATAAATGATTTATTTTGTTCTGGACACCATAATTTTCTTTTTGTATAACTTTTGTACAACCACATCTAATTTCTTTATATCAATGTTAATTATAACAATTATTTTATTCATAGATTTCTACAGATATACATATATATCTAAAATCTTGCATATAATCTTACCAATTTTAACAAATTGCGGATTATTTAGTTTGCCATCAGTTTCCAGCCAATTGGGTGTGGTGAACGCGATCACCACTAGAATGAACGCCACTGCCGTGCACACGGCGGCGGCCTTACCCGTCCTCGTCTTCCCCATCACTTACAATCGTCACTCACGATGATACTTATATTAAAGACTGAATAAGCGAAAAAAATATAATTTCTCGCGATCACCAAATGCAACGTGTTGTTGTCACTCGTCCACTTGGGACGCTGAATCGTCCAACTTTTTCTTATTTAGCTAAGTGCACGAACGCTAGAGTGCGTTGTATGTCCCACACCGTTCCCCTTCAAATTTCGAGTTTTTTTTTTTAATTTTGCCTTGAAACTTTCTTTTATGCTAATTCAAAATATTAACGTAAAAAAGTTAAAATATTTTTTTCAATTTTCTCTCATCGTGGAATCAGTATATATATATATATTTTTTAAAAATAAAAAACTGACTCGAAAATTTAATGCAAGAACAAAAGATTTAAATAATTTTTTTTTTTTTTATTACAGTCTGGTACGAGCCTACGGATATTCAAACGGCAGTAAAAATATTCGAAGCTGGACCGCAATGGAAAAATGTATTACATTTTATCTCACCCAATCAGAACGAGTTGAAAGTCATAAGCAAATACTTTAATATTCCTGTTCCTGAAAACATGGATCTGGTGGCTGTGAAAAATATAGCTGAACAATTGCTTGAATATATTCCAATTGTTATAACTACTTTAGGACCGCAAGGAGTATTGGTTTGTGTTGATTCTCAAACATTTTGTAAATGAACAAATTATCTAATTAAAGATATTTCAACAAATTTATCAACTATTTATTTTATAGGTGACACGCAAAGCTTTGCAAGACAAGCCTTTTTACAACAAGAGTGGAGAACTTATTACCAATTCTTCAATTGCATCTCGATTGTATCCTGCTATAGATGGTACAGAAAAATCGAGTGAAATTGTCAGTGTAAGCGGCTGTGGAGATTGCCTTACAGCTGGAATAATTTATGGAATTCATAAGAATCTAGATGAAATCAATTGCATTTCTGTAGCTTTAAAAGCTGCTGCACTTTCATTAAGATCTTTCGACACAGTTCCAAGGACACTCACAATGCTCTCTAATAGTAATGAATCTTAATTGATAAATTTCTTTTTATAATCATAAATTTGTAATTAAACTATTGCCATAAATTAGCATTTAGGATTTTAATCTGTATTTTTATACTTGCTACTATGTAAGTAAGATTCTACTGTATTTTTATACTTGCTGCTATACAAATAAGATTCTACTGCTACTATAGTATAAATTGCTGTTTTATATTAATTAGATGCGTAACGAATTTAAACAAGATGTTTATAAAATCAATATGGATATCTATCTGTCGTCACGCCATTAAATATGTTTTTATTGATAGTCACCGCTTAATCAATATGATTAATAATTTATTTTCTACAATTGTGAAAAACATCCGAATCAATTACAAATGTAAAATAAACACGCAAGGTGTTTAAAATAAAACAGGCGACGCCGTATTCACAAAAGAGCTACAATGTATACACCGTGACGCGACGAGTCGATCGAAAGAAGGGGGAGGGGGAAAAAAAAGTAGGTCCGTTGTGCACCTTCTACACCTTGCACATGTATAACGATAATGAACGTGGCGCGTGGCAGTAGCGAGAGGAAGAGAAACAGCAAGAGAGTGCACGTAGCCGCAGATATTAGACGCGAGTAGAGGGTTTGAAATAGTGGTGGGGGACCAATGACGTTATGTTGGGCGCAATCACGTGGCACGCTCTATATCGTTGCGTTTGACTCGACGAAGATGGCGCTACACGCGTGAGCGAGAGAAACGAAGACAGGTGATTAGAATGAGCGAGATAGGTTAGATTCGACGAGATATATATATATAGTAAAAGGGAGAGAGAACGACGGAGAGTGGGAGGGAGAAACGGCGAGGAAGAGAGAGCGAGAGGGAGAGAGAGAGAGAAAGACAGAGACGGACGGTGGCTTCAAGGAGAGGAGAGGGGACACGTACACACATAACCACACCAAGGCACAGAGCAGCACTCTAAACCGCACACTCTCGCCAAATGCCACATACGTATTAGTTACACACACACACACACACGGGCGTACGAAACGAAAGAGAGAGAGATATATATAGAGAGAGAGAGAGAGAGGGAGAAACGGACCAAGCGAGCGCCGTTACGATAAAAGAGAAGTTTTTCAGAGAGCGTATTCGGGGAGCCGTTCAATGGTCGCGGCAGCTATGCGCCACGCCGCTGCCGCCGTCGTCGTCGTCGCCGTCATTGTCGTCGTCGTAGGGCATCCAACTAGCTAGTTCCGACCGGCCAGCACGACGGGAGTCGTGTTTCGGTATCCGCCAGTTGATAAACGAGCACGCTACGACGCGCGCGCGCGCCTCGGTCTCGGTCGTCGTCGTCGTCGTCGTCCGCCGCCGTCGTCGTCGCCGTTGTTTCCCCGAAGATGACCATAATAGTCTTTTTGATCGACACGTCGGCCTCCATGAATCAGAGGGCATATTTGGGCGGACGGCCCACGCTCTTGGACGTAGCCAAGAGCGCCGTGGAGACTTTCGTGAAGGTACGCTCCGAGTGCGGACAGCTTTTACGCGCCGCGCCGCGTCGCCGTCTTCGTCGCCCTCGTCGTCGTGATCGTGCTATATAGAGGGTGGGAGAGAGAGAGAGAGAGAGAGAAAAAGACAGAGAGAGAGAAGGAAAGGTCGTATGTTGATCTCTCTCTCTCTCTCTCTCTTTCTCTCTCGTTTGTCAGGCACGTAGCCTTCTCGGCGACGAGGGCGAGACGCGGACCGTACGACGTTTTATTGTACCCTGGTGCGTGAAGAACGCGTGTGTAAAGTGAAAATCCTGTTCCAGGTACGACAGAGATCGCCGGAGAGCCGCGGGGATCGTTACATGCTCCTGACCTCCGAAGAGCCACCTCAGAACATCAAGGTAAATTTTTCCTCTCTTCTCTTTCCATCCTTGTCTTTTTCTCCTTTCGTTCTCTACGCGCGTTTTCACCTTTCCTATTTTTTATCTACATATAATTTTCTATTCGTCGCTCTGTTGTCGGTAACACGGCCTATCGCGTGAGGATGCTCCCCGGGAAGCGTTCGCGTTCTCCCTTCCCTCCTCTCTCTCTCTCTCTCTCTCTCTCTCTGTCTCTGTCTCTGTCCCTCTCGAGTCGCGGGACTCGTCCCGAGTTGGGTTAGGTTCGATTAATGGCGCCGAATAATTAATACGCGGCAGGCACGGGCGGGCAACGGAGTTCGCTCGTCAGCTGCGGAAGACGCGCATCATTGGAGACGCAATGGCTGGAAAGAAAAGCGAAATTCGAAAGCGAAGAATACCTCTGGCGCCCTCCCATCCCGCGAACTTCGCACGCCAATTTGAAGAAATTCAAATGCGACACATTCCGTTCATTTCGATCCTTATTTTGCAATTTCGTCTCTTTCCATTCTTCTAAATCTTATTTTTTAAGACGAGCCTTTGTATCAAAATATCGTATGAAAATGTACAAGATGAATCATTAGAAAAATGGAGTACATTTAATTATCTCTCTGAATTTAAAGATTCAAGAAAAAGATAAAATATAATTTAAATAGTTTTTAACAACCAGTGTGTTGAATATTTCTTTCAAGTTATCAAGATTATTGATATTTCTTATTTAAGGTATTCTTAAGATAGATTTACTTAATCTAAATTTGTCAGAGGAATATATATTTAAAATCATTTAAATTTTTGTTTTAATCATTTTTTATACAAGAGAGATAGTTGTGAGATGATTCTCTCATCCTTTATATTTTATTATTCATCTTTATTTTATGAACAATAATGCATAGACAAAAATCTTGTTGGGGTTTTAGAGATTAATTTAAGAAAACTTTGTGTAATATTTTTGGTAATATTATTGGAATCATGTTCTTTTCCTCTCAGGCAGGATGGAAGGAAAACTTGGCAACTTTTATGAATGAACTTAAGAATTTACAATGCATCGGCTTAACAACATTAGGTGCTGCTTTGAAGCATGCCTTGGATGTATTGAATATAAATCGCATGCAAACCGGCATAGATACATACGGCCAAGGAAGATGTCCATTTTACTTAGAACCATCTGTTATAGTTATTATAACAGATGGAGGAAAGTACACATCCAACGGTGTACCCCCAGTGCACCAAGACGTAAGTGTAATTTTTTGCTACAATCTTTGTGTGTACTATTATATCAAATAAATGTGTGATTATTTTATTATATGAAAATAAATTGACCTTTTTACAGTTTACATTACCCATGCATTCTCCAATACCCGGATCTGAATTAACCAAGGAACCATTCAGATGGGACCAAAGATTGTTTTCTTTAGTGTTACGTTTATCAGGAACACCAGCCGTCGAACGAGATATAGGCTTGGTGGCGAGTGATGCGTCACCGATTGATGCAATGTGCGAAGTAACTGGAGGTAAAGAAGATGCAATTTAAGAAATCTTATCTTGAATTCTCTATAACATACTGCTTTGTCAATTTAATTGAACAAAAAATGCGATAAATTGACTAAACTGTTTTAAAAAATTCATTAATATCTCTGCTTTATATAAAAGAATAACAGAATTTTAAAAAATACAACAAGATTTATCAGTTATTAATAGAATCATATCCATTCTGAACAGAATAACAAGCAATAACTCAAATTTTTTTATAATTGCAATTCAATTCATGATGTAAAGATAAGATTGAGATAAAAATTCTACACTTAATTAATTGTATGTCATGTATTATTAATATTTCAACACTTGTCGCAGGTCGTTCGTATTGCATCACGTCATTCCGAATGATGATACAGTGCATAGATTCGCTTGTGCAAAAAGTTCAATCAGGCGTGGTGATAAATTTCGAGAAAATCGGTCCTGATCCCCCGCCGTTGACTAACGACGCGCCACATCAGGATGAAGAGGAGAATGAAGACGATGGTAACGCGGGACCGCGCGCTCAATATCCAAATGCGCTAGCGCCAGGCAATACGGCTTGGTATTCCTGTAGACGTTTGATTTATGTACCACGATCGGCGCAGAAAGGTTTCGCAGTCGGATTCTGGCCGATTCCCGAGAGCTTTTGGCCGGATCTTAACGCCAGCTCGTTGCCGCCGAGATCGGCGCATCCAAATGTAAAATTCACATGTACCAGCCAGGAACCGATGGTAATCGAGAATCTACCATTCGACAAATACGAGTTGGAACCGAGTCCTCTAACTCAATACATCCTGGCGCGGAAGCAACCGACGACATGCTGGCAAGTGTTTGTGGCCAATTCGTATAAATCGAGCGAAGTTGGCCATCCATTCGGATACTTGAAAGCGAGTACAAACTTAACTTGCGTAAATCTCTTCGTTATGCCTTATAATTATCCTGTGCTGTTACCCCTGTTGGAGGAGCTCTTTAAGGTGCACAGGCAAAAACCGACTCCCGAATGGAGAGCGCAGTTTCAGAGTTACGTGAGGACCATGCCTACTTATTATGCCGTTGTAAGTTTTATTATATATATATATATATATTCTTATATAATTATATATTATTTTATTTTAATTCATTTTCATCAAAACATTTCTCTCTATTACAGTCGTTAAGGAGAGCTTTAACTAGAATGGGTGCATCCGCGCCTCTAGCACAAACATTGTTACCGGATACTATGGATACTTCTTTATCATATAGCGTTTTAACTTATTTGAAGCGACTCAAAAATTTGGCGAAGCTAGAATTCGATCGACTTTGCAGCGAAGTCATTTCTAAGCAGGTCGCCGTTTCGAATCTTACGAAAAATTTATCCAACTGTACCACGAGTGCGGTGACGGAAGGAGTGAGAGTAATACCGAGAACACCACTGAAGAAAGATCTGGTAAGATTTAATACATTAAGAAAAATCGCTCAGATATTCCACAATTTATAGTTTAATTGTGTATAAAAAAAATGTATGCTTTGTGTAGGTGTCCCATCCTTTATTACAAGACAAATTCACGGGTCTCCGCGATCAACTGAACGAGTTTGGAGGTTTTGTAGTCGGATTAGTGAAGAATCAGCAGCAGCAACGTGGCGCGCACAGTTACAGGAATGTTGACGTTCCGAGAAAGTCTCTACTCGATCAAGTCATGAGGATGCGCGCGAATTTTTTACAGCCTGGTTTACTGCACACGAAATTGCTCGATGACGACTACGTTCACTCGATGCCTTTAGCCCAAATGGGAAATTATCAAGAATATTTAAAACGTATGACTCCACCGTTGAGGGAAATCGAGAGTGTGCCAGTGAGACAACATATGTTTGGTAATTATTTAATAAATCTTGCGAGTATAACTTTTCTGTGGCGTATAACGGAGAAACAATTTGTGCTGTATAAATTATCTATGTATGTGTGTGTTGTGTGTGTATATGTGTGTACAGTATATAAATTATAAATTCATTGTGCCATATATTTGTGTTATATCTCAATCATAGGCAACCCGTTCAAGATAGACAAGAGAATGATGGTAGACGAGGCGGATATTGATATAGTCGGCGCGACATCCTCTACATCGAAAAGCGGTCTCAAACGCACTCTACCACAATCGGATGGCCCGTCTTCCCCGAGACCGCCGCCTAACAAGAGAAAGCCTGGGCCCATACCGAAAGATGTGATAGTACGACGGCCATCATACTCATCGCCTAGCAACACTCCACCGAGTTCACCGATTCCGTGGGTGATGGAGGATGCGAAGAATCAAGCGACGGCGGTAACAGTTGCCGATACGAGTACTCCACCGACTTTGACCAGTCTGCCCAATGTATCACCGTGTCACGTGTCATCGGTACCGTGTTCGAGCGCCTCAGAAAAGTTGGTAAACGGACTCGCGGAAATGCCGCCAGCCATACCGGTATTCGAACCAATTCCGGTGGAGCATGTTAACAATCATATGGACACGCCGCCAGTTCTGACGCCAATAGTTAACAATATCGACACGATATCAATGTCAAAGGGTGAAGTTAAAAGTGAACGGACAGATAACGTGAGGAATGAGTGCCGATTACCCGTTAACGATTGTATCGAAAATAGTGCGCGAGTTGTTGATAGTGGTATAGAGGAGAGACTGTCTAATCACGTGGAGGAGAAGCGAGAGTTGAAGCCTGAGAAAGAGAAAAAGTTAACAAAAAAGGAGTTGGAGGACATCAGGCGGCACAATTTGAATATTCGGGAACTCGTTTACAAGGAAGTGCGGAGAAGAGGAACAAGTAAGTCTTTGAGATTAATCAATCTTCTTTGATATATTGAAAAATGAAATTAACATAAAAAGATTGACAAATTTATTTATCACTAACTATATCTTCGTAATGATATTAACAAGTAATCGATTTATTTCATTTCAGATTACGCAACGCTGTTTTCACATCTACACCAAATTCAGGGAACCCTAGATATTCGGCTTGCATTTGTGAAAGACATAGTGAAGGAATCATTACGCTTTAAACGACGTAATCTAGCGTCGCTATTAGAGGAGTATCTTAAAACTATTCAAGAGGACGGTTGCGCTATAAATTATAAGTTGAATCACAATGGTGCCACGAAGATAAGTTGTTAAGATATATGCGTAATTAGGGCATTATCTTAATAATAGTGGAGGAAGTAGATTGTGAAAGAACTCTTGTGGGAATTTTTGTCAGAGGTTTTAGTAGCGGTCTTGAACTTTCGGAAATAAGGACTACTTTTGATACTCACTGGAAAGACCTGCACAATCTCGAAGTCTTAGCAAATTTCAATAGCATTCTCAGTGTCAACCACTAAGTAAGCCATGGCACTTTTACGATTTACTTTTAAGCTTTGCGAGTGATCAGTTGGTAGAAATTTCGAGTGTGTTTTATAATAGGGGGCATGGTTATAAATTAAAGCAATAATTTATTCACAGAATGTAACGACAAAAACGATTTTATGGAGCAATATTCTCTCATGTATACTCTTAATATTTCTCGAATAATATTTCTCTAATGATCTTGTTTTAAAACTTGACCATTTTAAATCTTACTCTGTAAAGAAATTCAAAATTTTATGTATCTCGGATGCTTGAAAATATTGTATCATACAATCGCGCGTAACGTAATATATATACGTATAGACTATATTCATACAATATATGTTGAAGTTTTTATCCTTTATACGAGTATATGCACGCGTTTCTATATCGTTACATGTAAATACGTTTACACATTTTGTTTCATCGTTTATTATAATGTATTTTTTCTCGGAATTTTGCCGATATCTCACTTGGCACATTTATTACAAATATGTCTTGCATGCTGGCATACAAGACAATAGTTGCATATATGTGAGACGAAATTATAAGAAAAATACAATATTGATTCTTTGTAAATGCGAGTCTGCACATATAAAGTTTATTTGAAGTACAAGTGCAATCAAACGAGCATAATTCTACCAGCTGCCCAGTCCTCAGCACTTATGTCAAATTTAGGACAAAATAATTGTATTAACGCGTATTACTCTTATAATTATATTTCCTATTATATTTAATCTATCTATATACACATCATACACACACATTTGTGATCTACATTATTAAGTTTAATAAAATGCCATAGTTTAACACTATACCAAATTTGTCTGTAAATTTTGTTGTGTACTTTGTTAATATTATAAAAGTAAATTAAGATCTGACTTTTTATTGATGACACATATGCAACAGGACATTATTTGCAAGAATTGCACTTGTTCATGATTTTTCTTTATATATAAAAGATGAGAACATATCTTTTGTTATACAAAAGAAAGAAATTGTAGAGACCTTCATTCCACTGTGAGAAAATTTATTATGCGTTTTATTATATAATTAATAGAATTAGAATATTAAAAAAAAAAATAGAAATTTTTTGCTTTGTTGCAGTGGATTTTTCTTCTTTCATGATACGATATTAGCTTTTATAATGCGAGACCTGTCGCAAATAGACTTATACCAAATAACATTTAAATGAGGCATTAAATGCAAACTTGAATTTATTGTGAAATCTTCTACGAAGGGTTGACAGTGCCTGATGCTATTTGAAATTGACATAATGTATTTATATTCAACCCACTATGTCTCCAAAGCGTTTAATAATATTTTTTTGCATATAATTATATATATATAAACTTAAAAAAACATCTTTAATTTAAAATATATGTATTGTGTATCAGGAATAATAAGAATTATAAATTATGAATTTCTCTACTATTGTATGCAAGTTGCCTATTATATTATACAGATTCTGTATAATATAACAGACATTTACACAAGATAATATATTTTCCGTTTTTGTCTCTAATGGAAAATAATGTAGTATCATAGTGTTGTAACATTGTGGCTAATCTCCAATGCTTCTTGTATAACATATTTAATTTCTGAGAGGGAGAGAGAGAGAGAGATGTGTGTATGTGTGAGAAAAATAAAAATGTAATAAATTAGTGTAAGAAACATTGGCAAGTAGCCATATTGTTACAACATCGTGATACCATTTCAAAATGAGAATTTCATTCTAATTCTGTATAAATTCAAACAAATGTGTAGTATAACAGAATCAAAACTGCAATATATGTCTGAAATAACAAACATAGAGCAAAATAAATTGTATGTTTTATCCTCAAATTCTTATGTGTATGTGCAACATGCAGCAGCAATTTGAAGCAATATTATTCTTTAAAAAAGAAATTACTTTGATGATACACATGTGGGTTGAAGGAATGCATGTTAATAGCGATAACTTTCTCATTTGTATCACCACTAGTTATAAATGTCAAAATTACTTAATGATTTGTCAAAAATAATTCGACCAAATATTACATAGGTTAATAACACAAGCTAGGATGATTATCTTACTTACCATCTACCTGTGATTTTTATATTATAGCTTATATATGTCATGGAATATTATTAAGTATCATTATCATCATCAATACTTTACTACCTTACTTTTTCATAAAAGAAGAACATCTAAAGTGAAAATTAGGACAAATTTAAAGACATATCATCATACATGAATAAATTATTGTAGAGATTTTTAATTTGTACATAGTCTTTAAAAACTCTATACCATTGTTATGAAAAAAATAATAGTGTTCTTTTTTTTTCATAAATGTTTTGAGACTTTTATTAATATTTTAAGTGAGATAATCAACCATATGTTTTCTTGTAAACTTGATAATGTCCAATACTCTTTAGAAAGAGATGCAGACAAAATTGTATTTATTAGTTGAAAATATGTTGAATATCTCGTATATAAATTATTTTATAATAATGGAGCTTAGCTGAGTCACACAAAGACAATGACGCTAGACGCTTATTTGCTCCAAAAAGAAATTAGTAGAAAATTATTGAATACAATTATTGATATGACACTAAGTGCGATTGTATGTAAAAGGGATTATGGATAATTAGAAAAAATGTGTGGAAGAATTCCAAGTACCTCGATTACAACCTCTTTTATTACAGCACAGCTATACTTTATTACTATATTAAGATTATTTATTATTGTATTATACAAAGTGTGTGAAATAGATGAATAATTTTTTTTTATAAACTTAATTAGGAACTGTAGAAAATAACATGGTATACAAATGTTCTACCAAAGCAAGATTGTGTTTCTGCACACTTTTACAACTGCTTTATAAACTGTAACATTTATGTAGAATTCACTGTCCCAAATATTTCCACAAAAGCAACTGGAACATGATCCCAAATAATTGAGTTTGTCAAAAGCTCAGTTTATGAAGTGTCTATTGTAAGCTTTGTCAGTAGAAAAATAACAAAATTATACATATCACGGATGTATAATTTTGTACAAATGCAAGAATTCGTGCAATTATGTCAATAAAACATAAGCTTAATGTAGACGTAACTCATGCTAATCTGTTACGATGGGCCGATAGAAACTGTGTTGCCAAATTACTGAAAATTGTTTATTATCTAGAATTTTTCATAATCAGATGAAAATAGAATTGAATTGCATGATTTCTTATTAGAACGTATAAAAATGCAGAATTGATAAAAGAGGTAAAAGGAAAAAAGAAATATAAACTCATTCTTTTAAATCAGATATCGGCCATTCTAATTTTATACAATAGTATAAAGATGGTAATAAGAACTGTATTATATACGTCTCTTTTTATGTATTATTCAGGATGTTACTAAATGTTAATTACTATTTTTTCACAATAGTGATAGTGATATTTGCATTGTTGTATATACGAAATTGTACATAAGACGCGTGTATTAGTATATATGTAATTATTATTATAGAAATTCATATTGAAACGACTGTCCTGTTTTTACGTTTATATTTTAGGTAAAACGATAAATAAGCCTCTTGAAATGAATAAACAAATTGACAGAAACATCTGTCGTATATTTTTTTCGCCGAAAGTACGATATTTCTTTCTCGAAATTATGTGTAATTTAGTTACCGAATATTGTGTGGAATATAGATACCCTGTGCCCTCGTGCAATGATTTTCCTAACCTATATTGAGTTACGTACTCATTTGCCAAAGTTGAACGAATTGACAGATTGACACGAGTAGAGATTAACGCGTATTAAAAACAAATATTCGTAATTAATACATTAATATTTGAGTATTTATCAAATATATATAATGTAATATATATTATATAATAATATCGGCATTTTCGCTTAAATCTTTTTAAATTTTTATTCAAAAAATTTTTTTTTAGAATCAAATTTCAACGCGACCTGGATATGTCGAGGGGGATACATTATGGAAACTGCGCCAGAAAGTACTTCATGTTACAAAAACACACAAATTCCCATTGTCTTCGGATGCGACGCGGGATTTATGGAACTTCTGCGTTCTCACATGAATCGGCGATTGATACAAATGCGAATAAAGAAGCTTTCGTAAAGCAAGGACCGATAAGGAATATCAAAGATGGACCTTCTTTGAGGGATTTTTTAGAACCGTCTATTATCGATATTCCTAATGAAGAACCTGTTCCGTACGTGCAGGATATTCGTGGTGAAAATCAAAAAGGTTTTTCACATTTTTATTATAAAATTTTCTATTAATCATTTTTGTCTATTGCAAAATTATTATTGTTATTTTTTTTTGTTTGTTAGTGTACTTTGAAATTTACGGTTGTCAAATGAATGTAAATGATACTGATATAATATGGTCGATACTGAAATCTCACGGCTACAAACATACGCAAAGTATAGATGATGCGGATATTGTATTGCTCATTACCTGTTCCATTAGAGATAATGCTGAGCAAAAGGTATGGAGCAAGTTGGAGATATTGAACAGCATAAGAAACAAGAAAAGGAGAATGTCTATGTCATCTATGAAGATTGGACTCCTAGGTAAGTTTTTTATTAATATATAATTCAATTGAGATGGAGAACTTTTATAAATGCTCTGTTCTGAATAAAAACAAATTTTTATATCAGGATGTATGGCCGAACGCTTAAAGACTAAGATATTAGAGAAGGGTAAGCTTGTAGATGTGATAGCAGGCCCTGACAGTTACAAGGATTTACCAAGACTTCTAGCAGTAACAGATAATGAAACAGCTGTTAATGTTGTATTATCATTTGATGAGACATATGCGGATGTCGCACCAGTTAGACTCAACCAAGACTCTGTCGGAGCATATGTGTAATGTATATATATGATATATTTAAAAAAATATTTTATAAAATATAATATACATATATATATGTATGAGTGTTTTCATTATATCTTCAATGGGTTTTCGCTTATTAATTTTATGACCTCTATAATCTACTATACTACATTTATATCATATTTGTGATTTGCAGTTCTATAATGAGAGGTTGTGATAACATGTGCACTTACTGTATCGTCCCATTTACAAGAGGAAGAGAAAGATCCCGGCCGGTTGCAAGCATAGTTGACGAAGTTCGACAGTTATCGGATCAAGGTGTAAAAGAAATAACCCTCCTTGGTCAAAATGTAAATAGTTACAGAGATTTGTCACAATCGGAATTTGTTATACCCGCTGATACAGAGACTCATCTCGTTAAAGGCTTTAAAACAGTTTATAAGAACAAAAAGGGTGGTTTAAGATTCAGTGATCTTCTAGACAAAGTCTCTTTGATTAACCCGGAAATAAGAATAAGGTATCTTTATATTAGAGAGAGGAGACATCAATTATTTTAATATATATTTGTGTACTAACAATATAATAATTTCTAGATTTACATCGCCTCATCCCAAGGATTTTCCCGACGAGGTGTTGCACTTGATAGCCGAAAGACCGAATATCTGTAAGCAGATTCACTTACCCGCTCAGAGCGGCAATTCCACGGTTTTAGACAGAATGCGAAGAGGATACACCAGGGAAGCATATTTAGACTTGGTGTATCATGTACGTAATATCCTGCCAAATATATACTTATCCAGCGATTTCATCGCCGGGTTTTGCGGTGAGACCGAAGAAGAGTTTCAAGATACGTTATCATTAATGGACGAAGTGAAATATAACAACGCCTATTTATTCGCCTACAGTATGCGCGAGGTATGGTCTTCATACTATACGTCACTCGGACAATTAAAGTCAAAGAAATTTAACAAAATATAACAGAAAATCGTTTTTTTACAGAAAACTACGGCACATCGACGATATAAAGATGACGTTGAATCGCATATAAAAATGGAGCGCTTGAATCGCATGATTAAGTTATACAGAAAGGAAGTAGAAAAATTAAACAAAGCACAAATAGGGCAGCATCAACTCGTTCTTGTAGAAGGTGTAAGTATTTCATCAATTTGATTATTATGTACATACTGAGAAATATAATAGCATCTCTGTTCTCTTTCTCTATTTCCTTTTCCTCTCTTTTTCTCCATAAATTCTTTTAATTTTATATTTTATAAAGATATTAAACTTATGTTTTAAACTTTTTTTTTTAAATATATTGGCTATTGGTAAATATAATTATCATTTTTTTTTGCAAAAATACTTAATTGTGCGTAAAAATAATAACTTTTTATGTATTTTTTATTGATAGCCAAGCAAGAAATCTAATGAATACTTACAAGGTAGAAACGATGGCAATGTAAGGGTTATATTACCATCTACAGTTACTCGAATTAATCAACATTCAGCCACAACAAGGAAGATACAACCTGGTGATTACGTTGTTGTACGAATCGACAGTGCCAACTCTCAGACTTTACAAGGGATACCTTTGTATTGTTCTTCTATTATTGAATATTCATTAGACAGAGATAATAATTATGTTACATTTAATCAGTAGGAATTATAACATCTACAAATTACATAAGTGAGTTTTCTTTCAATTTATATCCATTGATAATCAATTATTTTTAAATATACATTTATTCCCGATTAGATAGATATTTTATTTTCAAATATTTTATAATATTTTGTAAAATAGATGATTTATTAACACAGTTGCGTAGCATCGATTGCTAATAAGTTAAAATTCTTCTTTATCACATGATTTTAACGTTAATGTTATCAAGTTTGATAGCTAGATGGCGGAAAATTATAACCACAATCTTGCGCATGCGTACAGTGAATATATGATCATTCAAGTTCAGGTTATGAATTAAAGTGAAATAAAGTGTTGTTTAGTTGTTTACGCTAGATTTGTTATCGATGCTCTGATTGTGCGAACGATTGCAAATTCTGTTTTGCAGAATCCTACTCGGGGCGATCCTTTTATATAAATGGCATGTAGATTGAGCGTTACAACTGCTAATCTTTCTTTAAGATATGTGATATTAAGTTTGAAGATTAATTGTTTTCTGTTTGGAATGATCCTTTAACATAGTAGCACGCAGCAATTATGAAAATAACAATAATAATAAGTCATTGATAATAAATAATAATTATTATTATTAGAGCAAGCTGGGTTCATAGCCTGTTCTCGTCGCGTTTCTTTCTATCTTCGTGCGTATATTTATCGTCGTAGAAAGAAACGCGGAAGTGCTGTTGTAAGCCTATTACGCTCTTCAAAATTATTATCTTGACTGACATATATGTTCCAAAATTTATTAGGCTTCCAACGACGGTATTCCACCATCTGCCGCCGTACCAGGATTCTCATCGACAACGCCAAATATTGCATCTAGCTTTGTGCCACCCATTATGCCTACGGCACCCTTCATTCCTCCTCCCAGTCTACCGCCAGGTCCTCCGGGTATAATGCCGCCTCAGTTTTCTATACCTCCGCCAGGTTTTACTTTTCCCATCACCGCTGCACCTTCTCCAGAGGCTGGAGTCATAGGTTAATATCCATTGCTAAATACCCACGTCGATACGATAAATCTATCATGTATGTAAGTTTTTTTTTCTTTTGTACAGCCGCATCGCCGCAGATAACAGCACCAGGGATTCCTCCTCCTTCACCTATCGCCAACGACGCTACCAGTTCGACGATGTCCGTCTCCACGTCAGAGAAGAAGACCGATTGGAGCGAACATAAAGCACCGGATGGCAGAACGTATTACTATAATAGTATTACGAAACAATCATTGTGGGAGAAACCGGATGAATTGAAGACCCCAAATGAATTGTTGTTGTCGCAGTGTCCTTGGAAGGAATATAAATCGGAGAACGGCAAAATATATTATCACAACGTAACAACCAAGGAGTCCAGATGGACGATACCGCCGGAACTGGAAGAGCTGAAAAATCGAATCCTGGCCGAGGAAGCTGCAGCGGTCGCCGCGGCCGCTGTAGCAAACGCCACAAATTCGTGAGTAAAATTAATTTATGATATATAAAAATTTGTTTATTTTAATGTTTTCTATATTTATCACGATTTTTCTGTATTTTCAGCAATATAGTTCCTGTAGCCATGCAACACTTATCACCAAATATCACGACTATATCACAGACTAGTACGCCAGAACCAGGTGGAAAGTCTGCCATCGAGCAAGCGATGGCCGCAACCCTCGCGGCGATTAATATCCCGACGCCACCTACAAAGCCGGACGAGGATAGCAATTCCGCGATGGGCTCGGCTAATGACAGTCGTACCAGCACCCCCGAGCCAAAGATGCAATTTAAAGATAAAAAGGAAGCAATTGAGGCGTTTAAAGAATTATTAAAGGAAAGGGACGTTCCGTCGAATGCTACGTGGGAGCAGGCGGTTAAATTGATTCAGAATGATCCTAGATATCCACAGATGAAGAAATTGAATGAACGTAAACAGGTTTTCAATTCGTACAAGACGCAAAAGTTAAAGGAAGA
>NW_021850084.1:340787-344323 GCF_003651465.1 Formica exsecta
GAAGAGCGTGAACAAGAGAGACTCAGGTAGATCTTTCACGTTTATTTATCGAACTATAAGATTATATGTTGAATCAGATAATAAGGTAGTATCTCTTTAACAGATTGAAAAAGGCAAAGGAAGATCTGGAGCAATTTTTATTGGAAAACGATAGAATGATGAGTACAACTAAGTATTACAAGTGCGAGGAGTTGTTTGGTAATCTGGAGATTTGGAGGGCTGTCGGGGATTCGGATCGCCGAGACATTTACGAGGATGTCATCTTCAATCTGGCAAAACGCGAGAAAGAGGAGGCGAAACAATTAAAGAAAAGAAATACTAAAAGACTGGCGCAAGTTCTGGATACCATGACCGAAGTGACGTACAGGACCACATGGCAGGAAGCACAGGCATTGTTGCTACAGCATCCTGCGTTTGCGGAAGATGCAGACTTACTGGAGATGGACAAGGAGGATGCTTTGATTGTCTTCGAGAATCATATTCGCCAATTGGAGAAGGATGAAGAAGAAGAGAAGGAGTGTGAGAAAAAACGTAGGAAACGGCAGGAAAGGAAAAACAGAGATGGTTTCATAGTAAGTATCATAAGCTGTTTTCGATTTATAGTTGTAGTTATTATATTTCTTTCAATATTTTTGTTGTAGTAAAGTAATCAAAGTATAGATTTATTTTATGTAAGAGCAATATAACCAAATTATTTTATTTTAATCTAATTATAATTTTTGTGTGTTTTAGTATTTACTTGATGAACTTCACGAACAAGGTAAACTCACGTCAATGTCGCTGTGGGTGGAATTGTATCCCATGCTGTCCGCCGATCTTCGATTTTCGGCTATGCTCGGACAATCGGGTTCGACCCCTTTAGATCTTTTCAAATTTTACGTCGAAGACTTGAAGTCTCGATTCCACGATGAGAAAAAGATCATTCGTGAGATACTTAAAGACAAGAATTTCGAAGTGCAAGTCAATACGACTTTCGAGGAGTTCGCCACAGTCGTGTGCGAAGACCGAAAGTCGGCCACTCTAGATGCGGGTAACGTTAAATTAACATACAATTTATTGCTCGAAAAAGCAGAAGCGCGCGAAAAGGAACGCGTCAAGGAAGAAACGCGAAAGTTTAAGAAATTAGAGACCGGTTTCAAAAATTTACTCAAGACGTTAAATGTGGACTATCAAATGACATGGGAAGAGGTGAGGGCGAAAATTGAGGAAGAACAAGATTTCAAGGCGATCACTTTAGAAAGCGAAAGAATACGCATATTCAAGGAATATCAGCATGAACTTGAGGAGAGTTGCAGTCATCATCATATTAGAAGCAAGAAAAAAAAGGCGAAAAAGTTGAAACGTAAATCACGATCGCGTTCGCATAGCGTGAGTATCATTAAATTATCGCAATTGCTTTCTGTTTTTAATAGTTCTAATTTTAATGAGCGCAAATAATATAAAATTGATATTTCTTCTTGATAGGAATCGGAAGGTAGTGACAAAGGTTTGAAGAGAAAACGGCATAAGTCACGTTCACCCAGTATTCCCAGTAAATCCGACAGTTCTGAATCGGAAACGAGGAAATCTAAGAGAAAGAAGAACAAACGGAAGAGAGGTCGTAGTCATTCTGTATGTATTTTAATGATATTACTGAAATTTGTTGAAAATAGATTTCATATATTTCATCACCTTTCTCTCTCAATATTTCCATAGCGCTCTCATTCGAGACTTGCATCTTCCGAGGAGGCTTCTCCAGAAAGAAAACGGAAAGAGGAAAAGCACAGGAGACCTTCAGTTCACAGTGAGGGATCTGTCACGGAAAATAATGAGCATCATGAACTTTCCGAAGACGAACTAGAAAAACAACGTGCGCAACTTTTGCGCGAGCTCCAAATGCAACAAGAGGAAAATTAAAAACTACGTCAAGCCTTGTTGTGTTTCAAAAAGAAGAGAGAGGAGAAAGAAAGAGAAATAACGTCCTTTCTGAAATTTAAAATTAGAAATCGTTTATCTTTTCGTTTGGTGTTCTTCTCGTATCGAATTAGATGACGATTATCTTTTTCTAAAAGTATGTTCATTGACATCTGTATTATTTCAGAAAATGACGATATATTAACAGAATCGAGAATTTAACAAATCTGAGATAACAAGTTGAGTCATGTTTGTTTTTAAAAAGATCACAAATCTGAAATACGCACTTATACATATAACGTGGACGTCTGCATAAAAATAGATTACATTGCATAACGCATTCCGATCTTCCACCGCGCATATGATGTTTTCTAAAGATGTATCACCTGTCTCATTCTTTTTATTTTTTAGTAAATCAGTATTCGTGCCGTATTCTTTGCGATTAGAAATAACGATGCGCGACAAATGGAAAATATACTGATCTGATATCTCTGACAACCGTTACTAAAATATAATTACAAATTTTCTTGTCGGCATTATTGTTTTGCGTTAACATGTAAATCGACTTTTCTCTACACTAAGATTAATAAAATTGCGATTATATAGATAATGTAATCAAATATTATTCATTTTAATAGTGTCAAGAAATAATTGTGATTAGCATTAGTCTATGCATCTAAGAATTTATTGTGTTATATTCTCTCTTTTTCTCTTAGTATAATAATACTGTTATTTTTATCTTTATTTTTATTTTACATTATTATATGTAAAATAACACATACATTTACATATATTTATATATGTAAACATATATGTGAAAAATATATCACATATATTTTTGTAACTTTTAGTTTAGAAGATTGGAGAAATAGAATTGCATATTTTCCACAAATTCTATTTTAATATCAAAGAAATTTTGTATATAACCGTATGTTTTGAATCCTCCGTATCTACCGAGGTGGTAAAAAAGAAGTATATTTTGATTACGTAATATTCCTATTATAATCACGCGTTTGTATGCGATTCGGTATGTTTCGCATTTAGATACGTATTTGCTCTTTGCAACAGTACATTGTAATTTGTAAATGTTATTATTAATTCTATGAGTAAAACAGATACTAGAAGCGAATACCTTGTAGAAAAAAGAGAGAAAATAATTGCACACCGAGAGAAAAATCGATCGTTCTTTCAAATCTCTAGTCGTCACGTAAGAGATCGATTTTTAAAAATACATGCATATCAAAATTCAACTCTGTTTAATTCTCGCTTATCTTGCTCAAAACTATCGCACGAGGTATGCGACATACATTATATTCTCTGATCGACCATTATTGATTTTGATTGGACCTAATGTAGTCATAAGTGATATAATTTAGGTCGTAAAATGCGACGATGGGTCGATTGTCCAAATTTTTTTTCTTTTTCGGAGTTGAAAAGAATGCATAAAGATAATAAAATAAAGAAGTCGGTATTATTTTATTTTAATACAAGAACTCTAAAAAAAAATTAATTTTCAATTATAATTTAATATTATAATAATGGGCAAATACAGAGAAATCCAAAGAGGAGACAAAACGGTTATAAAATCAATTAAAATTGGACAGAGATCTTTTTTTTTTTTTTTTTTAAATTTGTAATTCTAA
>NW_021850084.1:344493-346527 GCF_003651465.1 Formica exsecta
TTTTTTAAATTTGTAATTCTAATAATAGATAATATTTGGATATTCGATACGGTAGCGATGGTAACTCTACCATCGGGGTAGTAGAATCGCGCTACCCCGGGGTAATCGCCAGGTAATCGTACGTCCCTGGGCGTTCCCGCGAAAAGTGGGGAACATCTGGTAGCGCGCTTCGGCTGATCGTTCGCCCGATGGTGTGCGGTGACATCGAGCCGTTTCTTCACAGTTTCGGCAATTCGGCACGACCGCCGAAGAAGAAGAAGAGAAGGAGGAGGAGGAGAAGAGATCCGATAGCGATTGGATCGTATCATTGTCCGACAGGATCTGTCAGTTAAAGGGCTCCTACGCGTTCGCCCTTCAATATCGTCGTGTTTAACGAAGGGTGCCGACGTCATTCCTCTCTCCCTCACTGTCCCGTCCCCGTCTCCGTTGAAAGATGTTGGGCCTGGTTTGCCGTCAGGCATTGCTGGCGAATACCCAAAAGTGAGTAATAAACCGATTCTCGAAGCTACTCGAACGCGTCCTCGAGCCTTTTTCCTCGCGACTCGACGACCGTGAACGTCGTCCTTCCGGCCGATCGATCATCGAGTCGCATGTGATACGGTCGCCCTGGATAACCCAATCTCCGCTCGGCGATCATCTCCCACATCTGGCCTCGCGGAAAAAAAATTTTATTGTACGCTCGTCGCTCATCATGTCGCAAGATGTGCTAGGAGGTGCGACACTCGATAGTGTCGACACTATTCTGCTGAATCCAAGCTCAGGTTCTACCCGAACGGATAATCCGGCATGATGATGATGCGTCACGTCACCTACGCGACAAGTCGAAAATGAGACGTAAATACTCGCGATGTCTTTGATGGCCGATTATTTCACGCGTAGTTTAATCGGAATATTCGTAAAAAGTCAATCGCATCGTGTGATTCGGAGTAATGTAACAATGCGTTCTTAATTAAGTTCGTTGTCTCCTTCGCGAGCAGACTTAATGTAAAATTCTTAAGGCTTATTGGTTATTCAACGATAGAATATTTGCATTAGAATAGTCTCTTCTTCATCTTTCTTAAGAAATAAAAGACTATGAACGAAAGAGAAATCGCTCGGATTAACTGGAGCTTGGAAAAAGAGCGTTATTTTGTCAAATGTAAGAACGCGTCTTGACAGCTGACATTGTTGATTAGCGCGCTGATCACAGTCGGCTATATTTTACCGCTTTATCTATTCTATTATGTCAGATCTTTTTTAAGAAATAGAAGTATCGCCGAACGAAGTAATTTGAGTAATACTTCATGTAATTTACTTCTATAAGAAATTGCGAAATAATTGTAATTAACGTTTGATTATAGAAACTTAATGGATTATAAACAACGTTTATCCTTACATTATTAATTTATAATTTTTGCGATCGAATACTTATTGAAAATTTAGTGGTTGAATCTTCTTTTACAAATATCTTTTTAAAGCCAAATAACGTCTTTTGCGACCTTGCGTCGAAAAAGACAAAATTAGACGTTCGCGAATGTTCTTATTTCGGCGAAAATATGTTTAATCGCGAGAAATTCTTTTGTCAAATATTAATCAATTTTTGTCACTTACATGCTAACACATATATAGGGTGTCCCATTTTAAATGACGACCTCAAATATCTCTTGAACAATTTTAGAGAAAAATGTTTCAGACAAAAGTTGTAGGGTTCAAAGGGAGCCAATAGACCTTATTAGATTTTGGATCGGGGATCCGTGTTGACATAAAGAAAATAATTGTTTTTAAGAAAAAATATGTACTTATTTACAATGTATTTTTTTAAAACAATTATTTGTCTTTTTTATAGCAATTAATTTGTCTTATTATTCTGTACATAAAAGTATTACGTTAAGATTATTGAAAACTAAATATTTTACGAGATATTTTATTTTTTATATCAAAATATGTCAGATCAAGATATAAAATAACTCGAAAAAAACTTAATAAAAAGATACTTTATTATAGTGTTTTGAAAAGCTCTCGAGATAAGCTACAAGAATGTGCAATAAAAAATGG
>NW_021850084.1:350279-365857 GCF_003651465.1 Formica exsecta
CACAGTCGGCTATATTTTACCGCTTTATCTATTCTATTATGTCAGATCTTTTTTAAGAAATAGAAGTATCGCCGAACGAAGTAATTTGAGTAATACTTCATGTAATTTACTTCTATAAGAAATTGCGAAATAATTGTAATTAACGTTTGATTATAGAAACTTAATGGATTATAAACAACGTTTATCCTTACATTATTAATTTATAATTTTTGCGATCGAATACTTATTGAAAATTTAGTGGTTGAATCTTCTTTTACAAATATCTTTTTAAAGCCAAATAACGTCTTTTGCGACCTTGCGTCGAAAAAGACAAAATTAGACGTTCGCGAATGTTCTTATTTCGGCGAAAATATGTTTAATCGCGAGAAATTCTTTTGTCAAATATTAATCAATTTTTGTCACTTACATGCTAACACATATATAGGGTGTCCCATTTTAAATGACGACCTCAAATATCTCTTGAACAATTTTAGAGAAAAATGTTTCAGACAAAAGTTGTAGGGTTCAAAGGGAGCCAATAGACCTTATTAGATTTTGGATCGGGGATCCGTGTTGACATAAAGAAAATAATTGTTTTTAAGAAAAAATATGTACTTATTTACAATGTATTTTTTTAAAACAATTATTTGTCTTTTTTATAGCAATTAATTTGTCTTATTATTCTGTACATAAAAGTATTACGTTAAGATTATTGAAAACTAAATATTTTACGAGATATTTTATTTTTTATATCAAAATATGTCAGATCAAGATATAAAATAACTCGAAAAAAACTTAATAAAAAGATACTTTATTATAGTGTTTTGAAAAGCTCTCGAGATAAGCTACAAGAATATGCAATGAAAAATAGGGGGTTTTATCTAAAAAAATTGACTTGACCCTACTGGGCCCAACACGGACCCCCAATCCAAAATCTAATAAGATCGTCTATTGGCCCCCTTTGAACCCTACAACTTTTGTCTGAAACATTTTTCTCTAAAATGCATTGTTCAAGAGATATTTGAGATCGTCATTTAAAATGGGACACCCTGTATAATTATAATGTTGATAATACAATCATGCCTGTGTGTAAAAGTAATTGAAATTGAAAATGTAAAATTGTAAAAAATATTTCGATTATTATTATGTAATCTTAATATTATTATAGCGATATATCCTCTTCCTGGAGATGAAATTTACGTTTACTATACTTTTTTGTAATAATTATCTACATTAATTATCGATAACCACGCTAATTAGGGTCAAGCGAAGAAGAGATTATATTGTTGTTAGTTGTTTTTTTCTCGCGTGTCTACGCGAATATTTCAATGTTTTCTCTCGTCTCTTTTAGACTTATTGATAATAAATGCGGTTGTAATATTTATGAACGGGAATATTAGATAAAATATTTTGCTCAAATGTGACAGCATAAGTAAACTAGAGACTCATCTTTAAACTCAAATACATATTTGACAACTGCGATAAGATTATTAGCTCAAGATTTTACCACAAAAGTGGCTGGATAAATATTTGAAAATCTTATCGGGGAGCTCTTAAGAGGACTTAGATAAATCTCCGTTTATCTGCTGATGTATCTTTGTTCCGGGAGGAATTAAAAAGAACTTCTCTTCCTTTATTAATGTTATTATTATTATCTGTTTGACAGAGTCGGCGTTAGATGCTTAGTAGGGTCAATAGTGCCGGTGCCAAGTCCGCCGGAATTTCCGCTGGAGAATGAGCCCATTCTCAGCTACAAGAAGGGCAGCCCGGAGAGAGCGGAACTGGAGAAGGTCTTGGGCAACATGGCCAATGAATGCGAGGAGGTGCCGTTAATTATAGGAAACGAGGAGATCAAGACCAACTTATGCAAATATCAGGTCATGGTACGTGTATCATAATCGCGTGGCACGAATTTGAATTTTTCTCTAATCAATGCAATTTTTTTTTAGCCACATAATCACAAGGAGAAGATCGCCATGTATTATTGGGCGACGCCAGAGCTCGTGAAGAAGGCGATCGACGTCGCGGTGAAGGCGCAACGGGAATGGGAGAGGTGGCCGATCGAGAAACGGTTGGAGATGTGGCTAAGGATAGCGGATCTCATGGCGACCAAATACAGGCAGCACTTAAACGCCGCGACGATGCTCGGCCAGAGCAAGACCGTGATACAGGCGGAGATCGACAGCGCAGCGGAATTGATCGACTTCTTCAGGATGCACGCGTACTTCGCGAAGGAGAGCATCAAGTATCAGCCGATCTCACCGGATCGGCAGACCCTCAACTCGATGAGGTATCGCGGTATGGACGGTTTCGTCGCGGCGGTGTCGCCTTTCAACTTTACCGCGATCGGCGGCAACCTCAGCTACACGCCGGCTCTGATGGTTTGTAACGCAAACCACACTGTGACAGCGCTTTAATCGAGGCTCTCGCGTCATAATAAAAATGTCATAAGCGCGTGACAACATGTACCGCGATTGCAGGGCAATGCTGTGCTATGGAAGCCATCCGACACCGCGTTATTGTCCAACTGGTGGATCTTTAAGATATGCAGGGAGGCCGGAGTGCCGCCTGGCGTGGTGAATTTCGTTCCGTGCGAGGGACCCGTGTTCGGCGACACCATCACGTCCTCGCCTTATCTCGCCGGACTCAACTTTACCGGCTCAGTACCGACATTCAATCGTCTGTGGGCACAGGTCGGCCAGAATCTCGCCAAATACAGGAACTATCCGAAATTGATTGGCGAGTGCGGCGGTAAGAATTATCATTTCGTTCACCCGAGCGCGGATGTGGAATCGGTCATCAACGCGTCGATAAAGAGCGCGTTCGAGTATAACGGACAAAAGTGCTCCGCTTGCAGTAGAATGTACGTGCCGGAGTCTTTGTGGGGTAAGGTGAGTGAAAATGCCGCTTTGTTAAATTCTTCGAGCGTATTATTTTTTCCGAGTGATTGATTTTTTAAACTAACTCTCTCTTGTTCCAGATAAAGGACGGTCTCTTAGATCTTCGCCAGAAACTCAAGATCGGCGATGTTCAAGATTTTACTGTGTTCACCGGCGCCGTTATAGACGCCACTGCGTTTAAACGTATTTCTAGTTATATCGATTATGCAAGGAAATCATCCAAGATGGAAATTCTCGGCGGTGGAGGCTCCGACAATTCGTACGTTTTGTGTCGCGATTATTATTAGCGCAACTTTAATGTTGTAACTGTTATCTTAAGATGCGAATCTCCTTTCTAGGTGCGGATACTTCATCGAACCGACAATAGTACAAAGCAAAGATCCAAAAGAAAAACTCATGACAGAAGAGATATTTGGACCGGTACTTACGATCTATGTTTACAAAAACTCCGATCTGGACGAAACGGTAAAATTGGTAGAGACATCAACGCCATACGCCTTAACAGGCGCAATATTCGCGGAAGACGAGTAAGTAAGAGTTGTAATTGTTATTCTTGACGTTCCACATGTGTGACACGTTGTATTTTAAATTGCATGCTGATTTCTCTAAACTTAAACATATATGTATATTGTATATATATTGTGTGTGTGTATTACGATAAAGTAAATAATATTCTTATTTATTATTGTAGAAAATGGGCAAAAAAGGCGCTTGAGGATTTAAAATATACTGCCGGTAATTTTTACGTCAACGATAAATCGACCGGATCAGTGGTCGGCCAACAACCATTCGGCGGCAGTCGAATGTCCGGTACAAACGATAAAGCCGGCGGACCGCATTATCCTCTTCGCTGGGCGTCCCCGCAATCTATTAAGGAGACCTTTGCGCCCATACGGGGATATGACTATCCGTACATGAGATCCTAAACACGGACGATTCATTATTGATTCATCGACGATTCATCTAGATTGGCGATAGTCGCGCGCGTCGCAAATTGAGCTCTCACGTTTGCAATATCTGATGAGAAAAACCGTATCGAAGCAGTACACTGCGATATTAATACATCCTGCATTGACTCGATAAGCGAGGAAGGGTTTCATAAATGAAGTGTTGTATAAATTCGTAACATTAAGAGACTCGTAAAAACGTTATTTTTTAATTAAGTTTCTTAATTGAGAAAATCAGATCAACACTTTATAATTACAGAAATAACATAAAATGTTATATCACATATTATAAAGTGAAGCTTTATTTGGGTAATATTTTTATCCCATGATATGACGTTTCTCGTTCAGTTCTAATCAGAAAAAAGTGAAGGAAAATTATATGTCAAAAATAAAAGAATAAGAATAAAGAAAAACAATAAAATAAAATATAAGTACTATGGGATAAAATCTTAAATGCTAGATTAATTTAACACGCGAAAATTGAAAAAAAAGAAGATTGATTTCATGTACTTTGCGTAAACATTTTGTCTCGATAAAAAGCATAGTAAATTTGCGACCGCAGTTTTATGATGCACGATAGAGGCACGATTAGAATTTTTTTAGATGAACTAATGCTAGAGAGAGGATGAGTCGCACACATATACACACACACACAGCTTTGTAAGCGAGTTAAAATATATTTAACCGCTTTCGAATGTTTTTGACATTACTTCGCGGCGGATACAAATGCGATGATTGGTCTTGCTACCCGCGGACATTGCTTCGTAAGCGTTGCACACGGATTATTCATCACTAGTACACATTATCAAAGTATTATCTGATGTGCATTTTGGAAACGTGAGATCTTTTCAGCGTGACACGTGATTTTTTTTTTTCTTTGTGTCTCTCCCTCTCGGTATAATAAAATTTTTATAACTCAGGTTTCGAGCGATCGTGTTAGAGAAAAAATAAGAGCAAAGCGACGCGTTTATCTACCAAGGGGTACTTTGATACATGTGAGAGGTACCTACATAATCTCTCAAAATTATAACCGATACTGGATATCGTTATTGTCAAGTGTCCTCAATGTCGACGAAATAGAGTAAATATTAATGTGATTGATAAAGCGCTTCGGCTTGAACATCCTGTTTAAGCGGCGCGATAATATATTCTACATTTCTTTTTTATTACTATTAGGGAAATTGTGTGATGCGGGTATGCAGTGACTTTGGTTCCTTTGTAATGTACTTTGTAAGATTGTATATACAGAAGACGATCTCTGTAACAATTAATAGACCTTTTAGATATACCCATAGACCCGATATCATCAATTGTCCTATGGTATCGTTCGCGATGTGGCTGAGACGAGATCGATGAGATTTTGCGAGTCGACCGAGTGATGGCCCAGGACATAGTAACTGACAATATGTTGTATACTGCGGCAAATGTTACAGCGTTATTTAAGTGTACAATAGCAATAAAAAAATATATAAATTAATATATATATGTATTTTCGTAAACATTGCTTCCTCGAAGCTGCAATAAAGAAACGCGCCATTTTTTTAAATGTCGGACGTGACGTTACACAGAATAGCGTCATCTCGAGACTCGAAATCTTCATTGGTCTTTCTTCCGTGACACCACGCGTAGGAAAGAAGTAACGTGAGTATATTCCCGAAATATTTCAATATTATTTTACATATATGTCACGATAACGAAACAATTTTTGCATACTTTTCATTAAGTTATATAAGACATTAAGAAATTTCTTTTAAAAAGGGAATATATCGTCGCGTTTCAAAATATTTTATGTGTGTGCCACGTGTGTGTTTTTGTTAGGTTAATTATAATCCCCTCAATGTTTCATTCATATATCATGAATTATTGTATTTTTTCTAGTACTCTTAATGCAATTCCTGCGTTTATATAATTAATAAGAATTAGAAAATATTTAATTAAATTATACATAATGATTGTAATGACATATTAGGTATAGCAGTTATCAACAATATTTTCAACAAGCTAAAATATATTTTTTAAAGTACGAATTATATTTTGTTTAATATGATTTTGATATATTATAATATTTTTCTTAATTATACAGAATGGCGGACGCTGCTCCAGCCGCACGCGGAGGCTTTCGTGGAGGTTTTGGTTCTCGTGGAGGCGATCGTGGAGGCCTGAGAGGCCGAGGTCGTGGAGGTAGAGGTCGAGGACGCGGCCGTGGACGCGGCAAAGAAGACAGCAAGGAATGGGTCCCTGTCACTAAGCTTGGTCGTCTGGTCAGAGACGGCAAGATTCAGTCCCTCGAGCATATCTACCTATTCTCCTTACCTATTAAAGAGTACGAGATCATTGACAAATTCCTCGGACCGGATCTAAAGGATGAGGTCTTGAAAATTATGCCAGTACAAAAGCAGACCAGAGCAGGTCAACGTACGCGTTTTAAGGTAAACCTAAAGTCTTTTTCTTTTTCCGACATTATAATTAATTAAAATTGACCAAAAAAAGAGATACAACAGTCTAATAATCTTTAATCTGATTAAACAAGACTAAAAAAGTTACATATGACAAGAATAATTAAAATGAAACATTTTTTATAGGCTTTTGTTGCCATCGGAGATAGCAATGGTCACATTGGATTAGGAGTGAAGTGCTCCAAGGAAGTAGCGACTGCCATTCGCGGTGCTATTATTCTGGCCAAGCTCTCCGTCGTGCCAGTTCGACGTGGTTACTGGGGTAACAAGATTGGCAAGCCTCACACAGTGCCATGTAAGGTAACTGGCAAATGTGGTTCCGTGCAGGTGCGCTTGATACCAGCGCCCAGAGGTACCGGCATCGTGTCTGCTCCGGTTCCCAAGAAACTGCTTCAGATGGCTGGTATCGAGGATTGTTACACCTCAGCCAGAGGATCCACCTGTACGCTTGGTAATTTTGCCAAGGCGACTTACGCTGCGATCGCTAAGACGTACGCGTATCTTACTCCTGATTTGTGGAAGGAACAGGCTCTGGCTAAGGCGCCGTATCAAGAATACGCCGACTTTCTGTCGAAAACTCATAAAGGAGGCGTTAGAGCGGCCGAAGTTGTCTAAATAAACATCCTCCAATCCCAGGAGAGCTCTTTGAAAAAATTGTCGAATGGATCTCATTATTTTCCTCCCGCATCTTTCGATTCCTTGAAAGTTAGTTTATTGTATACTTTAACTTTAATGTGTGTGTGTGTACTTGTATTCAAAATTAAGACGAGTTTTTAATTTATCAATATGTTGAGAAAAGTTTAGATCTAAAGTTATCTATTTTAGATAATATATGTAATTCCAATGGCTTTTTTTTTTTTTAGAGATTTTATGATATAATACTAAAAAAGAAAATTACTTGATATATTGTTTATAGGAGATTTATTTCACTATTAATTTATTCAATAGTATAACGCATTTGCATTTTGTAGCAAGTTTAATTTTTGACATTTGTTTTCATTGTCGTCGCAGATACAACGCTATTGTAAATCGTCATTCAACAAAAATCATCGTTAAAAACGGTGTCTGACGTTCAAATGACGTCATGACCACTCACCATAATGGCGGACGATGCACATATGTGGCATATAGTTAATATACATGAAATACATAATCAAATAATGTAAAGCTGAATTCTTCGTATCGACCGATCCTATTTTGCTCGCGAAGAGCGAAAATACGAGATTCCGGTTGCATTATGTTCGTTGTATTGAATCGCCTCGTCGTAGAACGGATTTTTTCAACTCGCGCTCTTGCTGTCACCAATCTCGAACCGTGTCCACGTAAACATCGTGTCCGCTCGATCGCTGCGGAAGAATTCTGATTCCATACGTTATCGCGCTTATCACACTAACCGCAGTTTCCGATACACGCCAGGATGTTTAAGAAATTCAAGGACAAACTAGCGGAGGAGATGAAGCAGTCGCCTGCCAGATTACAGGCGAGCGTGCAACAATTGGCGCAGGTTTCATTTGACGTTTCTCGACACGATTTAAATATGATTACAAATGACTATCATTGACTTGACGTTGGTCTTTTTTTTGTTGTTGTTACGTTTATAGGCTGTGGTATCGCCAGCACTGTCCAACAGCTCCATTCAGGAAGTGTCAGCGTCAAGTGACAATTTCAGTTTGACAGAAGATGGAGATGGTAAGCATATTTTTGTTTGCGTGTGAATCATTTAATATTTGACAAGATGCTCAGAATTTGGAGATTCGGTATGTTTGAAATATATAGGGTGAGTTACCAGAAACAGAATATTTAAATAGTTTTCTCTCAACTTTGAAGATAGAAAATATTTCAGAGGGATATATTATAAGTGTTCTGTTCTCTTGGCGATATACTCTGCATGCATTTTGAAGATTTAAATTAACATGATATTTTACTTACAGAAACACCAAAAAACACACCAGCAAAACACAGTTTCCAAAATGTTGACCTAATGTCGCCATCTTCGAATCGCGTGGAGATTTCAAGAAGATCTTCAGTAAGCAGTGTCACTAGTGATGCATCTTCGTTGTTTCCAATGTACGAAAGTCCTTCAAATTTATATCACTTACAGGTTTGTCTTGTTGTTTAAATATCTATCAGCAAATGATTTGTAATTCTTTGTTGAAACTAAAAGTTTTCATTTTACAGTCGGATATGGATCAATCTGCCAGCGAAGTGGATGATAATATTAGTCCTCATCTTGATAAAGTTACAAAGGATCAGTTATATTCTGCTTATCGAAAGGTACAAGCAAAATATCAAAAATATCGTGGTAGATATACTGATCTAGCTACACATTATCGCGAGTTGGACAGAGTAAAAAGCAGGCTGGAATCTGTATTAGTTGAAACACAGGACAAAGTTCTAAGGAGAATAACTGATCTAAAAGAACAATGTCAATTAGAGCAACAAGCGAAAGCGCATTTGGAAGAGGCACTGAGAAATGATATAGAAGAAAAGGATCACATTATAAATACATTAAATACAAAAGTTAAATTATTACAAACAAGCGGACCAACTTTAGACAATTCAGTATCGGAAGAAGGAAAGGAAAATTCCAAAGACAACCTAATTGATCTGACCAATGAGCCGTCTAATGAGGATGAGAATAACGCTCTGTCAGCAGAAAACACTCAGTTAAAGGATAAGTTAAAAAAATTGGAAAATCTTGTTTTGAAATATAAGGAATCCTTGAAGCGCAATAAAGAAAAGTTTACTGAAGTGATGAAGGAGAAGAATACTTTGGAGAACGATTATACGGCGCTAAAAAATTCCACTGCCGAGGAAATAGATGCAATAGAAGCTGAATTGAGTACAGCGCATACCGCGATCGAGAAACTGACGGAACAAGTGGATATTTTGCTTAAACGCGAGGAGGAATCGGCGATTTCGTTAGCCGAGAATAAACTTTCGGTTCACAGGGAACTTGAGGAGAAGGAGGAACAAATAAAACAGCTACAAATCGATCTGAAACATACGATCGAGGATAGGGAGAACTTAAACGAAGCAATAGTGAGATACAAAACTGAATTGGATAAATTGAAAGCTTTGCATTCTACAAATATAGCTGCGGATAAGGATACGACGGCGCATGACGCTAAGGAAAAAATCGAAGCAGTGAGATCTACGCAACAGGCGGCTATAAGACGTGAAGAAGTCGATCATGGCGAAGAGACGAAATCGGAAAAGAATGAGAATATGTTGGAGGAACTAACGCTTCGTTTGAAGGAAAAGGAAATAGACCTCCAAGAATTGCAGCATAAATTAGATGAACTGAAGAAACAAAATGTGGAGTATAGACATGACAAGGAAGCACTGCAGGCCCAGCTGACAATTTATAAAGAAACATATTCGGAACTAAAGGATGAATACAGTGCGCAAAAGATTATTATGGAAGAGAAACGGAAAGATGCCAATGCGACGATCGAGAAACTTCAGGCCACGGTACAAAGCGTTGACAAGGAATTGGAAAACATGAGAAACGCATTGATCGACAGGGATCAGGTTTGTGAGAATTACAATAAGAAGTTACAACAATACACAGCCATGCTCGAAAAGACTAAACATAAACTGACGGAACAAGAGACACAGATAAAGTCTCTTAAAGACAAATTGGAGGATAGGACGGAACTTTCCGAGATGCAAAAAGAATTGGAGAATAAAAAAATAGAATTAAACGAAGTACACAATGAGCTCGAGTGTTGCAAATCCACAATCGACGATTTTAAAAATAAAGTCCAAGCGGACAATTCGGCTTTAAGTTTACTGAAAAAGGAAAGAAGCGATTTGATAAATCGTCTTGTTTATTACAATGATTGTATGCAGCGTTTAAAGCAGGACTGCGTGAATATTAAAAGTGTTGTGAAAGAAGAATTTTTAAATCGAAAGGCCGAAATATCGAATCTGAACGCGACTCTTGCTATGTCTTTTGTAAAGCTCGAAGAAGAAAACGTGACACTCAAATCCGAAGTGAATGACTTGCATTTGAAAATAAAGCATATAGAACAATTCACATCTAAAGATATAGAATTGCAATCTGAATTGACACAAGCTGTAAATCTCAAATCCATGTTAGAAGCAGAACTGAAACAGACTAATGAACAATTGAAAGAGATGACATTGAAGAGCGATCATTATGATGAACTGAAAATAACGAATAATAAATTAACAGCCGAAATTGATAATCTTACTTCTAAAATACACGATTTGGAAAAAGACTCGCATAAGTTGACGCAATCACAACAAGAAGTCAAGACTTTGAAGCAGGAACGGTTGAGAGCGTTAGAGAACCTCGAGTCTGTAAATCACGCGTTATCGGTTGAGATTGATGATTTAAGAGAGAAGCACACACAGGCCAGTCATATCTTTAAAGAAGTGGACGAATTAAATGCCAAGTTACGCGAGGCGACCGATGTCATTAACTCATTGAAATCGGAAAGCAGCGATAGAGATGCGCTTCGAGATGAATTGTCCACTTCGAGATTGGAAATTGCTCGCTTGAAGGACAATCTGGCTGAAAAAGAAGGTGAAATAAAGATACGCGATGAGAGACTGGTAAACGAAGAAGAACGTATCGCGCTTTTACAATCTACGTGCGACGCTCACGTACAGAAAATCGAGGGATCTATGAAGGATTATCTAAGTTTGAAAGCGGAATATCAAGAAGCGAGTGAGAATCACGCAAAAGAAATTGCCCAATTAATGGAAAATAATAAAGAATTGCAAGAAACGATAAATGTCAAGCTTGTACAATTAAAAAAGATGAAAATGATCAAAGAACGACAAAATAAAACGATCGAAGAGACGAACGCCGAACTTGACAAACTGAAGACCAAGCACGCAGAATTATCCAACGTGCTGGGAACTTCTGAGAAACAAATAGAATTGTTGAAATTGGAAAATGCTCAACTCGCGAAAATTACTTTGGAGAATAAAGATTTGAAGGATAAACATAACGATCTTTTAAGTCGCAATCAAAAGCTTTGCGAAAATGAGGAGGCTCTGAAGCAAAAAATCGGAGATTACGAGAGGGATATTGAAGAATTACAGAAAACAATAAAGAATTACGTGGAATCGTATAAATCTCAATTAGATAGTCAGAACGAGGAAACGGAACGTCTAAATAATGAATTAATAAACATTAATACAAAACTCGAATGTAAAAAGACGGAATTAAATACATTAAGTGAAAGATTGGCGATGAGTGAGAGAGAATTGCAAGAAGTTGGAGAAAAACTTGATGAACGAAACAACGAGTTGCATGATAAAGTCTCCAAATTAAATGCAGCTGTAACAAGTGGTAATATTTTGAAAACAGAGAAAGAAGAACTTCTTGAGGAAGTAAAATTACTGAGAGATGAAGTTGCAAGAATTAAAGATGTAGAAGATAAGAACATGAAGCTGAAATCGGAACTTAATGATTTTATCGAAAAGAATTCGGACACAGAGGCGATACGTTCAGAATATAATAAATTGATTGCCGAGCAAGCAGCCTTAAAAGATAAAATAATCGAATTAGAGGATTTAAACTCTCATAACGTAGAGTTAAAAATAAATTTGAATAATTTACAATCTAGCTTAAAAGATCTACGTACAGAAAACAACAGATTGCAATCAGAATTAGACGGTCAATCCGGGAAAAATTCTTCGACGGAATTGGACGCCTTAAAAAATTTATTGACGGAGAAAGATGCCGAGATAAGATTATTAGAGGACAAAAATTCCAACATGTTGCAAGAGATTGGAAACTTAAGACAGTTTTCGCTGGAAGTCGACGAAAAAAGAAAGGACGTCAACACGCTGAAAAATTCGATCTCATCATTGGAACAAAAAGTCGTTAGTCTACAGTCGGAAATTAATTCTCTCGCTCGGACGAACAATACATTGCGAGAAGAATTAGAAATCGCTCGTAATGATACAAAGTGCCAGCTCGATAACGACAAATTGCATGAAGAGAATAAGAGATTGGAGGCCCAGCTCGACGAAGCATTGATAACATTCCAAGCGAAAGAAACGCAGATGACACTAGTGAGTAATGAACTGAAAGCGCAAACTAATCAAATGAAAGAAGAATTGAAGACCAACGAGGAAGAACAAGGAATGAGGCTGAAGCAATTGGTCAAAGAGTTCCAAGCTCAATTACATGATAAAGAAGAAGAGCTCCAAGCCGCGTTGGAGAAACGTTTTGGTAAAATATGTTTTATTTTTCAAAAAATATATAAATGTGTAAAATAACATATTTTTAAAATATCTTGATGTAATGCGTAATAACCAGTATTTAATCTTTATAGATCGCCAACAGAATTACGAGTCGAATCTTGTGCAACAGTATAAGGAACAACTGAAAGATTGTCAAATAGAATTGACAGAGAAGTCTGAGCAACTCGAGAGCCTTGTTCTGGAGAAGAAAGATGCAGTGGCGGAAAAGGGAAAGGATATCGATTGCTTGGTTGAAACAATCGAACAGCTTAAGAAGGAACACAGCAACGAAATAAAAGAATTGGAAAAAAGATGGAAAGCCATCGTGCAACAGAAGATAGATAATCTGCAAGGTAAACACGAGGAGGAATTAAATGAGTTGACGAAGGAGTGGCAGAACGAAAGAAAGGTGAGTTCACATAATTATGGATTGAAGTATAATTTGATTTAGTGCATTTGTTGTTAGATCTGAATGTACATATTTTTTCAGTGGAATTATTCATTCATGCACGTTTCATGTATATATATATGTATTCTTTTAAATTTAATTTTTTAATTTGCGTTTATATATGTATTCGCATTATTTTCAGCTTAATATACAAACCGAAGCAGATTCCGAGGTAAAGCTTATTTTGTTTTGCTTCTTTTTCTTTAATGTCTAGAGCTATTACAGTTTTCTCCTACATGTATAGCGTAATTAAAATGAATTCAAATTAAATTAAAATTTCGTACAGGAATTAGAGAGCACATCGCGCGTGGCCATGGCCGCGATACAAACGAGCACCGGTTCGATTCATACACTACAACAGACCTTGACATCTCAGAGACGAGAGATTGCAGAGCTCAGAAAGCTAGTGAAACTCCGGCACGACACGTTAGAAGATTCTACAGAAATTGAGTATCTCAGAAATATTCTATTCGAATATATGATGGGAAGGGAGACCGTGGTACTCGCCAGAGTGATCGCTGCTGTTGTCAAGTTCGATCAAGAACAAACCACAAAAATACTTAAAAAGGAAGAGGATAAACTGACTCTGGTAAGCACAACTGTATGCAAAAAATATATATATATATATAGTATATATAGCGTAACATAGTGTGACTGATACATCTCTAAGCTATGGATTTTTTTTTCAGTTTGGCTCGCTTGGTCTTTCATAGTCCGAAATGTACTTTTATGTATAGAAGTTCACAAATGTTCCATAGGCTATTGATGCGGTTTCTATATTTCTATAGGCCATTATTAACATGGGCATCTTCAGTCTCATATATAAGAAGGAAAGCAAGAGAATTGTACAAAATAGTTAAAATATGTAATACAATATATCTTATAGATTTTTTTATAAATATTAATTTAACAGAATGTTATATATACGCGCGATAAGGCTTATATAATATACAAATACAGATGATTTATAAAATGTGTCCTTATCCTGATTTTTATTGTGTAAAATATAATCATATATGCTATAGACACACATGTTGGAAGTACATACTTTTATGATAAATATTTTATACATTAAGGACTTAGAATGCAATATCGTAAGTAAAATTATACTATTCTAAAGAATAATGTGTATATATACGTAATGTATAATTGATAATATATATTCATATAACGAATATTGTGTTCCAGATAGTAACAGTTTATTATCATCAACAATCTACATTGACATTTATGACGTGTAAGAAATATACATATGTACATGTATATGTAATCATGTGCATTTATACTTTTCAATGCGCTCACATTCACAAGGATATCTGACATGCCACTCATCATTTTTTTTCATACAAACACGAAGCGGTCGAATCACAATTAATTAAACGAAAAGGTATGTTTTTTTCAAGTACCACAGAAAAATGAATTGTTGAGTACAAGTGCACTAAACATCATTAAAATTTTGATCGTTGCATAACTCATCTTGGACAGAATGTCATGTAAAAAGAACACTTTTTCTAGTTATTGTAAGTGCAAGAAAAGATTTATTTCACGTCTTACAATCCAAATTTTGCAAACCAAATTGCGAATCAAAGAAGTCCTTACTGTAAGAAAGTGGCACATGTTTCTGCCTCAAGAAAGTCTGTTCATTTCCATAAGCGGTATATATACGTTTTCCTTCCTCCCCTAAGAGAGATCTTATAGCTCTATTTCTAATTAATGTTTTCTCATAAAATTCTTGTCCTCCTTTAATATAATCGGCTCCTAGACTACACAAGGCTTCATCGGTCTTTCTGTCGAGATGATAACTTCGATAATCTTTGATACCAAACCATGATATTGCACCGCATACAGTGAAACTCGAATAAAGCGTACGACATAGTATCACATTCTGGTTGCGCAATTTGAATCTGTATGTTATAGCGTTATAAAATGTCCACAATATTGCTATGATAAAAGCCAGTATGTATGAATTGAAATATGGTTCCTCCGCTTGAATTCGCAGAATCTCGCGCGCTATCGCGAATTTTTGCGCATTCTCCGAAAGTATCGACGCATTCAGGAAACTTTGCGCGTCTTGTCGCGTCCAGTCTATCGGCTCCTCCTTGATCTGCAAGTTCTCACGGAGTTGCTCTGCTGTATTAGTAAAATTAGCAGGAATTCCCAGTATCGCTCCGTACTTGTTATTGAGTGTCCCAGCGTGAAGTAAATCGAAACCAAACACACTGAAGGGCTTTATAATATTCCTAATGTCATCGGATAGTTTTAAATCGTCCATTATTTTCTGGATCCTTTGTAGGATCTTAAAATCTAACGGCGCTTCTTTGCCAATTCTGTATATATGGGAAAAGAAAACATTAAATTATAGATTTGGAGTGAATACGAATATCAGTAACTTCTACTACTTACTGATATCTGGCTACCATGTATCTGTATTTACTTAGAAAGATAGTATGTGGCATGAGAACTGTGTAATATCCGACAGCAGTTGCAGTTACGCCCAAGATCAAGTTTCTATATTTAAATGAAAATATATTCATTCTGCTACAGGGCTCTGAAAACAAAGTTATATACAGTTTATCTCTAAATCTCTGATACTTGTTAGTATGATTTCAGAACAAAAAAA